>NC_071355.1:125702499-125907499 GCF_943734655.1 Sabethes cyaneus | reverse complement strand
TGTGAAAACAGCAAAAAGTTTTATCTGTCGTATTTTCTTATTGGATCCGTATTTCAAAATTGCTTGGATAAAAAATTATTGGTAATAAGTATTTCTAATTGATGTAATTAAAAATTTACGCGAAATAACTTTTACAACTTACTTATGCACATTGTTTTTCATGGGACAATTGTGTAGGTTCGGCCTTATTGTATACCTACTTTTACCTTTACGTTCCCGCCGGGACTTCAAAAATTAGTGTACTTGCCGTTACACTTTTCGCTCTATCTTTACTATTTTTTGATCGATTTTTATACAACTTGTTTTCAAAGAACCGCCTTAGATTGACCTTCAATGAAAAAATATATTAGCAAATTTTGGATCCATTTTCCCAGAGATATTCCAGATCGCAGTGGGATTATTTTTTCACGTCATAAGTAATAGCTGAAATAAAACGAAATTTGCTGCTGCCATCTCATTTTGAGTCAGTAAGAATGAATACATTATACTATACCCAAGTAACACACAAAACAAGTTAGAAAATAATATTCGTGGAAAGTAGTCGCTTAAGAATACTATAAACGTACTGTGAAAACATATGTCGTTATTATTAAAGTTTGGAGATGTTTTGGGATAACATGAATTTATTTGACAGCTCATATCAGATATATAATGTTTGTTTGTTGATGAGCCTCGAAGCAATGATCTCGCTCTAAACTAAACGGGGTCAACCCTATTCAATTCTGTGGGCTTCTTTACTCAAAATAATTAGGTTTTTCATGTTTTGTTTTTTCAAAGCCTGGATTGGTATAGTCCAAAAAGGGTAAAAAATGTTAAAAATAGGGGAAAATGAGCAAAATGGGGCACTTCCCGATGACAAACAGGAAAGCGGTGGGCACCATGCGATTCTCCGGAAAATTTTACATAAGATCACCTACATTTTATCAACCTGCAGGCCATATCTTAATTGCAACCGTTTTTTCGGCTCGTTTTTGCCCATAGTGCAATGGTATAAGATAAGGCCGAAACCACACAATTGTGTAGGTTGCTAAATTTAGCAAACATTTATTGCAATGTGTAGAATACACTGGTTTTGGTATCTCGAGCGATAAAAAAAATTTATATTGATCCAAAAACCAAAAATATCGTAATTAAAACCCTCTGTGCTTAAAGGGATATGGTAGTTTGGAATAACCCACGCGGTTTTTACGTTGATGGCAACAATAGAACCTATTCGAAAATCGGGCCAGAATGGAGCGCGGACAACGAGGTGTGATTTGTAATACAGTAGGATTTCGAAACGGTGCTATAATCGAGTCCCTTTTTTGAAATGAAAAAAATAGAATGTAAATGCGTTGGAAATAGACTAAATATTATTAATCAACGATTGCAACTATTTTATCTTTAAAAAGTCCGCTTAGAGCTATTTGTCCGGTGCAAGTAAGTTTTTGGCAATCTGCGGTAAGACGTAGTCCTACGGTAATAAAAATATGATTGTTCGAAATATCCTATAACGGCCAGCTCCACGCGAAAAAGTCATTCATTGACATGCATCATAGAAGCATTTAGATTTCTGTGTAGCTCATCGAAACGGAACAACACAAAGCGAACTCCCCAATAAACAGCTTCCAAGTGACTTCTCAGTATCTTTACCGCTGCAGCGCGCTGGTGAACTATACAGTTCTATGAAGTGTGAATTCACAGTAAGGATCGCACAGCCAAGTCACACTTGTATCTCACAGTGAAGCCATTGCCACTGCCAGTGAAGTGGCCTTCACAGTGGCAGTGTAGTTGTTTTAATGTCCGCTTTGTGCGGTGTTTCGGCGAAGAAAAGAAGCTGTGGTCAGTTCCATTGCCACTTACACTGCATCTAGGAGCCAGTGAACTAATGGTTATACCTCTGTATCTTTGCTATTCGCTGAGAGAACTGTGTGAATCACTCTTTGCACCCGTTGCAAGTTGAGGTGCTGGCCATCCCTGGTGTACAGCATAATAAAAGTTACAATTATTTATAACGATTTTAACCAGATAATTAATTAGATTTCAATTATTTTAGTATAGAACAGGAGGCTGTGAAAAACATTGCTGAAATTATTTAAGCAAACTTTACTGATATGAACCAAATAATAAAAAACGCGATCACGTGCTCTAGCGTAAAAATGCTTAATTTTCCAGGTGGTGTGTCTTTGAAAAAGTTTATTTAAAAAATCTGGGGCAGCTTCTTACACTATTAGGGTGACCGTAAATCTACCTATTAGGGTGATACAAATTTTTGTTTTTCTTAATGCGTCCAAAAAAGTACAGTGTCTCCACAAAAGTTATAGAACACAGTAAAATAAGCAAGTTTGCTGTACATAGTAACTATCTATCTCTTACTGGTTGCGAAGTGTAACGATTTTTTTAAAAATGCAGCGAAAATTAAAAAGTTGAGATATCGAAAAGCGGTTACGTCACAATTAAGATAAGTAATTTTTACACGTCAAAAAAAATCACCCAAATCGATCCTCTAGATACTGCGATACACGCACAGTCGCTGAAAACATATGATTTCGAGGAGACCGCGTTTAAACTATTGTACAGTACTTCACTTCCCTTCAAGTGATCCAACAGTTTTACTGTAAATTCTCAACGAGACCACGTACCGAAAAATACTATGGGCTCAACATTTCTAAAGATAAAATGCTTATGCTTGGGTAGCTCTATCTGCACTGGAAGTTCCATTTCCGAATATTGTTTTTCCTATGAAACAATACCAGCATTCTTATACAAGCTGTATCTTGCGCTGCTGACTATCTAGAAAGTTGCGGTCTTCGGGAAGGTTACTTAAAAAACTGCCGCCTTCTAGATGGTATGAAAAACAGCGCAGAATTGACTCACTACGTGGCGCTAGCGTATATGTAGTACTCTTATACAAGCTATATCTTGCGCTGCTGCATATAAAGTTGCGGTCTTCGGGAAGGTTACTCAAATGACTGCCACCTTCAAGAAGGTATGGAAAATTCAAGATGGTATGGAACCGGCGGCACTAGTGTATGTTTTTTTTTGTATTTGCCATAACTCATGATGTTGGTTGTACAAGAAGTTCCTTTCTTCGGAAAGGTAGTTTAAGTTACCGAACCGTCCATTCATTTTACGTGATTTCATTTTATGTCCGAAATTTGAATTAACGTTCTATCTATTTACGTCCATAATTTGAATTAACGTTCAAGTGTTTTTGGGGCCGGCGAAGGTTCTTAGGAAGATTGTGTATTTTTTATCCCTCTCTTTTCCGCTTGGTCAACCGTCCATAAAAATTCTACAAAATTTACACCCGTATTTTTCCATTTGGCACTTAGGGAGCCCCGTTTTGAGAAAGAGTGGTCCCAAAAAATCTCAACTTTTGCCAAGCTTTCCTTCTTTAATAATTTATCACTTTTGAACCACTGAATTGATTTTTATTATTTGGGAACCAAATATGGAGTTAAAGCTCAAGGTTTTTAGTGACTGCTCAAATATTTAAAATATTTTGACGTAGGACTACGTCTTTGTTTACTATAATGGGACTGCGTAGCACTTTGTGAAAACGAAAATAGAAGTGTAACGTTTGAATGAGATTTCAAATGCGAATAACTACTAAACTACTGAACGAAACTGAACGATTTATATGTCGTTGGATAGATAAAATGGCCAGCAATTTTATGGATGGGTAAAAGAGCAATTTTAAGGAGGGCGTAAGAGGGGGGCTCCTGTACAAATGCAACACAAATTTTCTCAAAACTCGAGAACTAATCAAGCAAATGGAACCAAATTTGGCATGTGGGGGTTTTAGAAGGCAAAAAATTTTTTTTTTGGTGAACTGAGACCCCTTCCCCTTCTAAGAGGAGAGGCTCCCATACAAATAAAATACAAATTTTGATCTTAGTAGCAAATGAAAGCTCTTGCTATCATAATAATTTTCAGGAAGTTTCATTGAAAACAAACAAGTAGTTTAAAAGTTATGCTTAAAACCCGAATTAATCCACCTAGCGGCGTGACCTAGCCTTTCTACTGCCACAATAATCATTATTTAATTTCGCAGGAGCATCTATAATTAACTTGACTATATTTTTAAATATCCGTTGCGTATTCCTCAAAATCCTTATTTGCCAGTAAAATTCACAACGTATTGCGTAGAATAATTCTATTTTCTTTCCTTGGGTGCCTAAATACTTGTAAGCGTCATTTATGTTACCTTATTTGAACATGAACACCTTATTTAGTTTTATAATCGGTCGGCCTTAACTTTCGGGTTTCAGAGCCACATACGAAACTTGTTTTGAACTGACAATATGAAATATATGTTCATAGCAGATTTTTTGATATTTTTTTTTTCGAGTGGTTTTAACCCAAAGGGTAGATTTTATTTTGATATGTTGATATTACATAATACCATGCGTTCAAAAGTTAGCATCTTTGAAAAACAAGAGTTCAGAAAAATTATTATTATATTTCGCTTTTGAAGAAAAAGGATATCTACACCAAAATGATTAATCTCAAAATTTTACTATGCTTGACTTCAATTTTGCAATATATCTGAATTAGAAAAAATAACTGAATAGAGCATTAGATATGAAAAAGAGAAATTGAACTTTTTCTTAACTGGCGCTCCTTCAGATAATTATTTTTGCATGAAAATCAAAACTTAAGCTTCTTTTGAATGTACTTTCATGAAAAGATAGTCATTAACTTGATCACATCGTTTTTACAATGTTAGAGGGTTAGGAAAACAAGATGAGGTCGAAAAATAGTGCAAAAACTGCGCCATAAACATGCTTGAGAATGAGAAATATGATCGATATGATTTCCAGTGCTTGTCATTTTTGATTTATTTATTAAAACATGATATATGACATAAGACATCTGTCCTTTAAAATGTCACTAACGAAAACAAATCTTACAAAGTTACTACCGTCCAACGTTTACTTCCTATTTTTCATATAACATTTCTAAGCTCTAGTATCTAAGGATTGAAAAGAGCATCTATTAATGCGTAAAATTTGTATGAAATTTGAAAAAATTTATTTGGAAAAATCAACTCACTAGTACACGCTATGTCTGAAGGGTGCGATTATGCAACTTTGATGTACATAAAATTTTCTTTCACAACGTATTAGTACAGGTCTTCACGATTCAGAAAATACTAATTTTAAAATAATCCATCGGGAAAAAATTGAAAAAAGTTAATTTGAATATTTTAGCTGTATTCAACCGGGATCATACAGAGTACTTTTGATCATAGAATTACCACATGCGTACACCTTCACGAACTTGGTAATTCTATGATCAAAAGTACTCCGATTTGGTTCAAACTTTGTGAATTTGCTGTTCTTTTTCTGATAAGTTGAGACCTGTAGTTTTTATTTGCCGCTTAGGGTACACACTCTTGGGATAGGGCGTGTCGACCACTTAGAGTGGTCCAAAAAATCATCATCTGTGTCATGACACTTTCTTTTAAATATTTAACTTTTGAATCGCTCAAACGATTACAACAATATTGATAGCAGTCGAAAGTTACATCAATGAGCATTTAATAAACGTTGCAATGTAACCTATATTACCTTTTATGAATAATATAATATTGGTTTGAAACCCAAACCATGACATAATTACCATAAACATTGAACATGTTTCCATGCAATGACAACAAATAAGCTCCCAGCTTTTATATATTTTGAAAGCTTAAAATTTTGTACAAAATTTATCAAAAATCTAGACACGTTTATCTTTTTGTTTATTTTGGAGATACAGTTTGTGGATACGCCTGTACCCGATCGGGGTATTAGATTTTTACTGCGCAAAACTCAAATTTCTTCTCCCATGTTTCTATTCAAACGATTGAATTTGCTCAAATTCATCTAAATAACGAGAATTTGGAGCCTTTTGACATTATATCAAGCGGAACATACCGAAATTAGACAATGAAATATAGAATGAGTATCAATTAGGGGTTAAAACAAGGGGTCTTTCAATATTGAAGTTTTTATGCTTGGTTAATTGAAAATAACTAAATGCTAAGAATTACATTTTTAACAACTTGACACTGTGGATCCCTCGCTCACCAATTTTCTAAAAGTTGATTTGTAGCCAATCCATCTTTGTCATATAATATTACCTAAATTTGCTATGAAATAATTAACAAACAGCATAGTTTCGTAAAGAAGAAAGATAGTGTTTTCAAATTAAGTGGAAATAATGTTAGCGGCCGTCTTAGATCTTTGATAAAATCGATTGATGCGCCAAAAACAAGTCAATTTCTTGAACTAATCTAATATGGCGACAAATCGAAGAGGACCACTAAAAATGTTTCACATAATTTGAATTTCTTTTTACAAAACCGTTTCATTTGTTATTTATTTATATAGCAAATTTAGGGAATATCACACGATAAAAATGTTGAAGTTCACCAAAAATCAACTCTTTTTAATACTGCCTGGCCACTTGACGAACGAGGGGTCCACTATTTCGAGTTATTTAAAATGAAATTCTCTATATTTAACCTTTTTCATTCAATCAAGCACAAAAATTTAAATATTTAAAGATCTCGTGTCAATAGTGGCATTTAAAAGTTCAGTATTCAAAGGAAGGTGTCATGACTGGGATGCTGATTTTTTGGACCACCCCAAATTAAGAGGGAGCGCCCTAAGCGCCACATTAAAAATTCGGGTCTGAAATTTCCATAAAAAGAACCAATTCACAAAGTTTGAACAAAATCGGAGCACTTTTGATGATGGAATTACTAAGTGCGTTACCTGTATCCGGTTGATTACAGCTAAAATATTCAAATTAACTTTTTTCAATTTTTTCCCGATGGATTTTTTTAAAATTAGCATTTTCTGAATCGTGAAGACCTATACTAATACGCTGTAAAAGAAAATTTTATGTACATCAAAGTTGCATAATCGCACCCTTCAGACATAGCGTGTAGTATTTTGATCCTATACACCACTATACTTATATACTTAAATTAACTGCTTTTCTCCGCTTTTTGCTTTTCTTGTACAATTGTTAGAAACAGCAAGTGAAGAAAATGACTATTGAAATCTGAAATCACAGAGAAGAAAAAACTTTTCGATTGAATCCCACTATTTAACATTTATTTGCGACAGATACGTAGTTCGCCTACGACGTGCAGGCTTCTTCAGTGTCTTATTTCAAAGCGTATACGTATCTGTCGCGAATAAATATTAAATAGTGGAATTTAGTCGGTAAAAGTTTTTTCTTTTCTTTAATTTCAGAGTTCGTATTCCACTAAGAGGCTTCCAAAACTTCAGACAATTGACATGTTTCTCACTTTTCTTGAATTTCAATGCAAATTAAAAAAAATCAAACTGTCATGACATACACATACATACATACACACATACATACATACATACATACATACATACATACATACATACATACATACATACTTACATACATACATACATACATACATACATACATACATACATACATACATACATACATACATACATACATACATACGTACATACATACATACATACATACATACATACATACATACATACATACATACATACATACATACATACATACATACATACATCGCACACATTGAATACAATCAACATTTGATTGATATGTTTTGATTTCACACGTTTTAACGGTTTAATATACGGTGCTTAAGTGTTAAAGTTTGAATAACTTTTGAATGAACCGTCCGATTTTAAATAACTCGATTTCGTTTAATAGATCTCAGCAGTAATTTTCAAATAATAATAAAATGTGTGATGTTTTTCATTGAATTAATTCTTACATGTTACAAAAATATGTTTTAAATACTATTTTTCACATTTCTTTATGTAACTTTCAAACTACAAGTCCAATCGTCATGAAATTTGGAAGTTAAGGGTTTGCAACGCCCCTCTTTCATATGCAATCATTTTTTTCAAATCGGTTAAAGGATCTATGAGATAATGAAGTCCCTTATTTTTCGTATTTTTATACATAACTTTTGAACTAAAAGTCCGATCAGTATGAAATTCAATAGCGACCAATGGGACACCTAGACCTTTCATTTGACACTAAGAACATTAAAATCGGTCTAGCCATCTCCGAGAAAAGTGAGTGAGATTGAAAGCGTTACATACACACACACACAAACACACACACACATACACACACACGCACAGACACACACACACACACACACACACACACACGCACACACACACACACACACACACACACACACACACACACACACACACACACACACACACACACACACACACACACACACACACACACACACACACACACACACACACACACACACACACACACACACACACACACACACACACACACACACACACACACACACACACACACACACACACACACACACACACACACACACACACACACACACACACAGAAAATGCTCAGTTTTCGAAACTGAGTCGAATGGTATATAACATTCGGCCCGCAGGACCTTCTTTCCATTTACGGTTTTCCAAGTGATTTCTATACCTTTATACTATATTTTTATATAGTAGAAAGGCACAAAACATGTTTTGACAAGGTAATAATTATCGCCTGTTTCTCAGAGATGGCCAAGCCGATTTATGCGCTATTAGTCTCATTTGAAAGGTAATATAGCCGGATAGATCACTATATTGAATTGTTTTGCCTTTCTACTATATAAGTATATAGTATAAAGGTATAGAAATCACTTGGAAAACCGGAAATGGAAAGAAGGTCCTGCGGGCCGAATGTTATATACCATTCGACTCAGTTTCGAAAACTGAGCATTTTCTGTGTGTGTGTATGTATGTGTGTGTGTGTGTGTGTGTGTGTGTGTGTATGTAACGCTTTTCAATCTCACTCACTTTTCTCGGAGATGGCTGGATCGATTTTAATGTTCTTAGTGTCAAATGAAAGGTCTAGGTGTCCCATTGGTCGCTATTGAATTTCATACTGATCGGACTTTTAGTTCAAAAGTTATGTATAAAAATACGAAAAATATGGGACTTCATTATCTTATAGGTCTCTTAACCGAATTGAACAAAATTGATTGCATATGAAAGAGGAGCCTTGCAAACCCTTAACTTCAAAATTTCATGACGATTGGACTTGTAGTTTGAAAGTCACATAAAGAAATGTGAAAAAATAGTATTTAAAACATGTTTATGTAACATATAAGCATTAATTTAATGAAAAACATCACACATTTTATGATTATTTGAAAATTACTGCTGAGATCTATCAAATGAAACCGAGTTATTTAAAATCGGATGCTTCATTCAAAAGTTATTCAAACTTTAACACTTAAGCACTGTATATTAAACCGTTAAAACGTGTGAAATCAAAACATATCAATCAAATGTTGATTGTATTCAATGTATGAGATATGTGTGATGTATGTGTGTATGTATGTATGTATGTATGTATGTATGTATGTATGTATGTATGTATGTATGTATGTATGTATGTATGTATGTATGTATGTATGTATGTATGTATGTATGTATGTATGTATGTATGTATGTATGTATGTATGTATGTATGTATGTATGTATGTATGTATGTATGTATGTATGTATGTATGTATGTATGTATGTATGTATGTATGTATGTATGTATGTATGTGTATGTATGTGTGTATGTATGTGATGACAATTTGCAATTTTAAAATTTGCAATGAAATTCAAGAAAAGTGAGAATCATGTCAATTGTCTGAAGTTTTTGAAGCCTCTTAGTGGAATACGAACTCTAAAATTAAAGAAAAGAAAAAACTTTTACCGACTAAATTCCACTATTTAATATTTATTCGCGACAGATACGTATACGCTTTGAAATAAGACACTGATGAAGCCTGCACGTCGTAGGTGAACTACGTATCTGTTGTAAATAAATATTATATTCAATCGAAAAGTTTTTTCTTCTCTTTGATTTCAGATTTCAATTGTCATTTTCTTCACTTGCTGTTACTCACAATTGTACAAGAAAAGCAAAAAGCGAAGAAAAGCAGTTTATTTAAGCATGTAGGTATAGTGGTGTATAGAATCAAAAATACTAGTGAGTTGATTTTTCCAAATAAATTTGTACAAATTCCAAACAAATTCTGCGCATCAATAGATGCTCTTTTCAATCAATAGATACTAGAGCTTAGAAATGTTATATGAAAAATAGGAAGTAAACGTTGCACGGTAGTAACTTTGTAAGATTTATTTTCGTTAGTGACATTTTAAAGGACAGATGTCTTATGTCATGTATCATGTTTTAATAAATAAATCAAAAATGACAAGCACTGGAAATCATATCGATCATATTTCCCATTCTCAAGCATGTTAATGGAGCAGCTTTTGCACTATTTTTCGACCTCATTTTGTTTTCCTAACCATCTAACATTGTAAAAACGATGCGGTCATGCTAATGACTATCTTTTCATGAAGGTGCATTCAAAAGAAGCTTAAGTTTTGATTTTCATGCAAAAATAATTATGTGAAAGAGCGCCAGCTAAGAAAAAGTTCAATTTCTCTTTTTTATATCTAATGCTCTATTTAGTTATTTTTTCTAATTCAGATATATTGAAAAATTGAGGCCAAGCAAACTTATAGTAGAATTTTGAGATTAATCATTTTGTTGTCGATATCCTTTTTCTTCAAAAGCGAAGTATAATAATAATTTTTCTGAACACTTGTTTTTCAAAGATGCTAACTTTTGAACGCATGGTGTTAATATCAAAATATCAAAAAATTTGCTATGAACACATGTTTCATATTGTCAATTCAAAAAAATTCAAGTTTCGTATATGGCTCTGAAGCCCGAAAGTTAAGGCCGTCCGTAGACCCGTTAGAAGGTTAATTTCTAATTTTCTATATATATTCATTCAAGTCTGTAAAAATTATCTTTTGTGTTTACATTATTTCTCGACAAATCACGTAAATATTATATAACTAAATAAGGTGTTCATCAAGTAACATAAATGACGCTTACAAGTATTTACGCACCCAAGGAAAGAAATATAATTATTCTACGCAATACGTTGTGAATTTTACTGGCAAATAAGGATTTTGAGGAATACGGAACGCATATTTAAAAATATAGTCAAGTTAATTATAGATGTTCCTGAGAAATTAAATAGTGGCAGTAGAAAGGCTAGGTCACGCCGCTAGGTGGATTAATTCGGGTTTTTCAATCTGACACAACATCTTGACGTATAAGATAACGCACCAGTTTATAGCATGCGTTACGCCAAGTGGAAAGTAACACGCTAGCTGTCATTATGTCTTATGAAACGGGTGTATGTTTTGCCTTTCTACTATATAAATATATAGTATAAAGGTATAGAAATCACTTGGAAAACCGGAAATGGAAAGAAGGTCCTGCGGGCCGAATGTCATATACCACTCGACTCAGTTTCGAAAACTGAGCATTTTCTGTGTGTGTGTGTGTGTGTGTGTGTGTGTGTGTGTGTGTGTGTGTGTGTGTGTGTGTGTGTGTGTGTGTGTGTGTGTGTGTGTGTGTGTGTGTGTGTGTGTGTGTGTGTGTGTGTGTGTGTGTGTGTGTGTGTGTGTGTGTGTGTGTGTGTGTGTGTGTGTGTGTGTGTGTGTGTGTGTGTGTGTGTGTGTGTGTGTGTGTGTGTGTGTGTGTGTGTGTGTGTGTGTGTGTGTGTGTGTGTGTGTGTGTGTGTGTGTGTGTGTGTGTGTGTGTGTGTGTGTGTGTGTGTGTGTGTGTGTGTGTGTGTGTGTGTGTGTGTGTGTGTGTGTGTGTGTGTGTGTGTGTGTGTGTGTGTGTGTGTGTGTGTGTGTGTGTGTGTGTGTGTGTGTGTGTGTGTGTGTGTGTGTGTGTGTGTGTGTGTGTGTGTGTGTGTGTGTGTGTGTGTGTGTGTGTGTGTGTGTGTGTGTGTGTGTGTGTGTGTGTGTGTGTGTATATGTAACGCTTTCAATCTCACTCACTTTTCTCGGAGATGGCTGGACCGATTTTAATGTTCTTAGTGTCAAATGAAAGATCTAGGTGTCCCATTGGTCGCTATTGAATTTCATACTGATCGGACTTTTAGTTCAAAAGTTATGTATAAAAATATGAAAAATATGGGACTTCATTATCTCATAGATCCCTTAACCGATTTGAACAAAATTGATTGCATATGAAAGAGGAGTCTTGCAAACCCTTAAGTTCCAAATTTCATGACGATTGGACTTGTAGTTTGAAAGTTACATAAAGAAATGGGAAAAAATAGTATTTAATACATATTATTGAAATATATAAACATTAATTCAATGAAAAACATCACACATTTTATTATTATTTGAAAATTACTGCTGAGATCTATCAAACGAAACCGAGTTATTGAAAATCGGACGGTTCATTCAAAAGTTATTCAAACTTTAACACTTGAGCACCGTATATAAAACCGTTAAAACGTGTGAAATCAAAACATATCAATCAAATGTTGATTGTATTCAATGTGTGTGATGTATGTATGTATGTATGTATGTATGTATGTATGTAAGTATGTATGTATGTATGTATGTATGTATGTATGTATGTATGTATGTATGTATGTATGTATGTATGTATGTATGTATGTATGTATGTATGTATGTATGTATGTATGTATGTATGTATGTATGTATGTATGTATGTATGTATGTATGTATGTATGTATGTATGTATGTATGTATGTATGTATGTATGTATGTATGTATGTATGTATGTATGTATGTATGTATGTAAGTGTGTATGTGATGACAATTTGCAATTTTTAAATTTGCATTGAAATTCAAGAAAAGTTAGAAACATGTCAATTGTCTGAAGTTTTTGAAGCCTTTTAGTGGAATACGAACTCTGAAATTAAAGAAAAGAAAAAACTTTTACCGACTAAATTCCACTATTTAATATTCATTCGCGACAGATACTTATACGCTTTAAAATAAGACACTGATGAAGTCTGCACGTCGTAGGCGAACTACGTATCTGTTGCAAATAAATATTAAATAGTGGGATTCAATCGAAAAGTTTTTTCTTTTCTTTGATTTCAGATTTCAATTGTCATTTTCTTCTCTTGCTGTTACTCACAATTGTACAAGAAAAGCAAAAAGCGAAAAAAGCAGTTGATTTAAGCATGTAGGTAAAGTGGTGTATAGGATTAAAGTGTGTTGATTTTACCAAATAAATGTATAGAAATTTCAAACAAATTTTGCGCATCAATAGATGCTCTTTTCAATCATTAGATATTAGAGCTTAGAAATGTTATATGAAAAATAGGAAGTAAACGTTGCGCGGTAGTAATTTTGTAAGGTTTGTTTTCGTTAGTGACATTTTAAAGGACAGATGTCTTATGTCATGTATCATGTTTTAATAAATCCAAAATGACAAGCGCAGAAAATCATGTCGATCATATTTTTCATTCTCAAGCATGTTTATGGCGCAACTTTTGCACTATTCTTCGACCTCGTCTTGTTTTCCTAACCCTCTAACATTGTAAAAACGATGCGATCAAGCTAATGACTATCTTTTCATGAAGGTACATTCAAAAGAAGCTCAAGTTTAGATTTGTATGCAAAAATAATTATCTGAAGGAGCACTAGCTAAGAAATTTCTCTTTTTCATATCTAATGCTCTATTCAGTTATTTTTTCTAATCCAGATATGTTGCAAAATTGAAGCCAAGCAAACTAATAGTAAAATTTTCAGATTAATCATTTTGTTGTAGATATCCTTTTTCTTCATTAGCGAAGTATAATAAAAAATTCTGAACTCTTGTTTTTCAAAGATGCTAACTTTTGAACGCATGGTATTAATATCAAAATATCAAAACATCTGCTATGAACACATATTTCATATTGTCAATTCAAAACAAAACAGTCTAAGTTAGTTAGATACTGATGAAGGTCACACGTCGAGACCGAAATACGTATTTATCAATAGAGCACAGTAGTAGAATTAAAGGATATAAATAACTTTTTGTTTTACTTCTTTTTTATCAATTCAAAAAAAGTTTCGTATGTGGCTCTGAAACCCGAAAGTTAAGGCCGTCTGTAGACCCGTTAGAGGGTTAATTTCTAATTTTCTATATATATTCATTCAAGTCTGAATAAATTATCTTTTGAGTTAACATTATTTTTCTATCAATCACGTAAATATTATAAAACTAAATAAGGTGTTCATTAAGTAACATAAATGACGCTTACAAGTATTTACGCACCGAAGGAAAGAAAATATAATTATTCTACGCAATACGTTGTGAATTTTATTGGCAAATTTTTGAGGAATTTGAGGAATACGGAACGGATATTGAAGAAAATAGTCAAGTTAATTATAGATGTTTCTGAGAAATTAAATAATGATTATTGAGGCAGTAGAAAGGCTAGGTCACGCCGCTAGGTGGATTAATTCGGGTTTTTTGATTGGGCTTTAAGTTTCAAAAGTTATGAGCAATTGAAGTTACACGTTAAAATTTACAATACTTTATAGCGATTTTAACCAAGATAATTCATCTAGTTTCAATGGATCATTGAAGATTGCTGGTTTTGAAGTGACAACGATTTTTTTTCTGGCGCTAGTGTATATAGACGGTTTAATATACACTAGCGCCAGAAACAAGTAGTTGTCACTCAAAAACTTGCTAAATTCATTGATCCATTGTTGTAGTATTAAACGAGAGGTCGCAACACTGCAAGTGTATTTGCCAAATTTCATAAGGATTGGTTCTACTGGTCAAAAGATATTTAAAAATGATTACTTACTTACCTATTCAGCCGAGATGATCTCATGACTTATGACTCATGGTGGCTCTTGCCGTATCAAGAATTCCTCTCCATTGTACACGGTCCTGGGCTACTCGTCGCCAATTCGTTGTGCGTCTCGACACACTCAAGTCGACTTCAACCTGGTCGAGCCATCTAACACGTTGAGCCCCTCTATTCCTGGTGCCGGTGGGGTTCTTGAAGAGAACGGATTTCACTACACAGTCGTCCGGCATCCTTGCGACGTGGCCGGCCCACCGTAGTCTCCCAACTTTCGCCAGGTGTACGATGGGAATCTCTCCAAGCAGTGCCTTTAACTCGTGATTCATACGTCTCCGCCAGGCTTCGCTTTCCGTCTGTACTCCGCCAAAAATAGTCCGCAACACCTTACGTTCAAAAACGGCAAGTGCACGTATGTCTTCCGTAAGTAAAGTTACTGTCTCAAGTCCGTAGAGGACTACCGGTCTGATTAGCGTTTTGTACATCGTCAGCTTTGTGCGGCGGCGTATGCTCCTTGATCGAAACGTCTTGCGAAGGGAAAACTAGGCTTGAATGCGTCGTTGGATCTCCTTACTGGTATTATTGTCGGCGGTGACCAGAGATCCCAAATATACGAACTCATCAACCACTTCCAGTTCATCGCCGTCAATAGTCACTGTCCGTGGGAGGCAAACGTTACTTTCTCGGGAGCCTCTTCCTACCAAATATTTGGTTTTCAACGCATTAATTTGTAACCCTATCCTCCTAGCCTAGCAGTTTTTAGTCTGGCGCAGATTACCTCCGCCGTCCCACGGTTTCTAGTAATGATATGGGGATAACGGTTTGTGTTGAGACACCGTTTGTTGATAGTAGCAGCTGTATACGCTCTTCGATTTATATTGATTTTTCGTTGCTTTCGCAATTAAGTCGACCAGCAAAGCTATCCGCCGTCAAGTCGTTATTTGTTTGCATTGATTCTGATCAAAATAGAATCTGTATCGGTGCAGTTTCAACCGCAAATTGAGTGATAAAAGTGTTTCGTTCGCTTCGCTTTGATAACAACAGATCGGCGCTATCCCATTGTTTCGCGTGTGTGGCTCACTGCTATTTCATCTTTCGCCACTATAGTGTTTACCGGCTACGTGTGCATCGAATTGCAGCGGCGTTCGAGTAGTGGGAGTTTGAGCGAAAATAATTTTTTTTATACATTTGGTGAAAAATAAAAACTTGCCTAACATGGCCTCGGCTTGCCATTCGTGCGCTACGGGAATCACGGATTCGTATGTTACCTGCCGTGGTTTTTGTAACGCGGTGTTCCATCCATCTTGCTGTGGGATTGCTTCGTCTGCATTCGATGAGTTGTTAAAAAATGATCAGCTTTTCTGGATGTGTAAAACCTGCTCCAGTCTCATGAATGACGTCCGCATGAGGCAAGCAGTACGTGCGGCTTACGAATCAGGCCAAGAAAAAGTGCTCTCCGCGCACAACGAAATTGTCGAATGTTTAAAACAGGAGATTCTTGTTGAGCTGAAAAACGAAATCAAATCCAATTTCTCCGTCCTCATCAATTCCAGTTCGATGACGCCCAGAACTTCAAAACACTCGACTTCCGGTACTGTTTCAACTAGGCGCAATCGACTGTTCAAAAAGCCTAGTAATAACAGGCCGCAACCACAACCACTCATGCTTGGCACATCCGATTCACTATCGCCGTCATTCGGAAACTTCGCCGCTACGGCTCCAGCTGAAAAATTTTGGCTGTATCTATCCCGTATCTCCCGTGATGTTACTGTTGAGCAGATGCGCTCCTTGGTTTCCCGTCGTTTACGTACTGACGACGTTGATGTTGTTAGACTTGTTGGGAAAAGCCGTGATATCAGCACCCTGTCCTTTATCTCATTCAAAATTGGAATAAACGTTAATCTAAAAGCCCAGGCACTGTCTCCATCGACCTGGCCGAAAGGAATCTTTTACCGGGAGTTCCAGGACACTCGGACTAGCGTAAATTTTTGGAAGCCTCAAGTAACACCAAGTCGCGATGGCATAGCGGCAATAAACCCGACGTCCGGCGCCCCTTTGGTAACGGAAGAAGTCGACATGACGGACTAGGATCACCGCGACGCATAGCAGAAAGTCTTATGGAGGCCTCTTCTCAGATCGACACAGTCCGGCCGTTTGCTGCCAGCGCTCATCTCAGTCGTCGCGGTCCTGTTGTCGAGTCTGCAGTAGAGGTCCTCCAATCTGCTCTCACAGGCAAGTACTCACGTTTTCGCGAACTTCCACTTCCTCATCGCTCTCCCGCTTCCAGCGCTGATTCATTTGCTGTATCTTCTGGCTGCTCTACACCTACATCTGCATCTTTACCTGTCTCCCGCACATCGCCTCTGCGTCATACTTCAAGTCAGTTAAGCTTATCGTCATCCGGTCCGGGACGCCTATCGCAACGCATTATGGAAACCCCTGATCCGCCTAGCTAAGTCGAGCCTGCCGTAGTCTCCGAATCGCAATCGCAATTGTCTCGTTCCTGCCATCCAAGTCGTCCCGGCCCTGAGTCTAGTGCTGGCGAAGGGGTTTTCCAAGCTGCCCTCCATGGCAAGTATCCTAACAGTATCGGAAACCATCGCTCTGATGAATTTTCAATTCCTAGGATGGCACCCCTGGCAAGCAACGCCCCACCAGCCACGTCGAATGTCCTGATTTATTATCAAAACGTTGGCGGAATAAACAGTACCCTAGCCGAGTACCAGTCAGCCCTCAGCGACGCCTGCTATGATGTCTACGCTTTCACTGAAACGTGGTTGAACGAGAATACGTTGACGAACCAGCTGTTCAATGACTCGTACTCCGTATATCGACAGGACCGGTCGTCTTTAAATAGTTTCAAACGCACAGGAGGTGGTGTATTGTTAGCTGTTCGTTCATGTTTCAAGTCTCGTACGGTTAATCCTCCAGATTGCTCAGCGGTTGAACAATTATGGGTCGCAATTACTACTGCTGACGGAACACTCTATCTATGCGTGGTATATATTCCTCCTGATCGAGTAAACGATGAAACTCTAATTGAAAAACATGTTAATTCACTCAACTGGATTGTTTCGCAACTGGGACCCCGAGATAAAGTTATCATTTTTGGTGATTTTAATTTAAGCGCGATTACTTGGCAGTGCAACCCTTACGGATCTTTCTTTCCGGTCACGTCTCTGTCCTCTATTGGAATAGCACCGCGAAAACTGCTCGATGCATATTGCACCGCTGGACTTAAACAGATGAGTGGAATTGTAAACGAAAATCATCGCACGCTTGATCTATGTTTCGCTGCCGATGAATTATGCGCAGACTGTTTGGTTATGGAGGCTCCGTCACCGCTCGTAAAGCTTTGTAGGCATCATCCTCCTTTGCTTACGCATTTAAAGATTAGCCCACAACTACGCTTTCGGGACACTTCTGAAAGCCTGTCGTACGATTTCACTAAGGCAAATTTCCACGGCATGAACGATTTTTTTACACTTGTTGATTGGGACGAGGCCCTTCGCGATCATGACGCCAATCTCGCAGCATCGACTATCTCTAGCATTATCCTTTACGCTATCGACCAGTTTGTACCCGTAAAAACTAAGCGTGTATCATCTAAACCTGCCTGGACAAACCGCGATCTGAAACATCTTAAAACGGTGAAACGTGCTGCCCTTAGACAACACAGTAAGCATCGCACTGAAGCCACGAAGACAAGATATTTAGAAGCGAATGCTAATTATAAACTACTTAACGATCGCCTGTATAACGCGTACCAGAACAATCTGCAACGCCGCCTCAAGGCAAACCCGTAAGCTTCTGGCGCCACGTGAATGAGCAACGGAAAGAATCAGGGTTGCCTTCTATGATGTCCAATGGTTTATTCGAAGCCGACTCCACTGCTGACATTGCAGACTTGTTTCGTTCTCATTTTAGTAACGTGTTCACAAATGAACGTCTCGAACCGCAGGATGTAATTGTCGCTACCGGAAACGTTCCCCGACTTTCTGCACCCGCATTGCCGTTTGTTATCTCCGTTGACATGCTTATATCAGCTGGAAAAGCCTTAAAATCATCTAAGGGACACGGTCCTGACGGTATCCCGTCAGTCATTCTGAAGCGCTGCATGGAGACACTTGCGACACCTCTTGCAACTGTATTTAACTTATCCTTAGCTACAGGCGTATTCCCAAACTGCTGGAAACAATCGTATGTTTTTCCTGTTTTTAAGAAAGGTTGCAAGCGAATCGTATCGAATTATCGGGGCATTGCTGCGTTAAGTGCCACTTCTAAACTGTTCGAGTTAATTATTCTTCAAGAGCTAGTCCAGAGATACAAACATTACATTTCACCTGATCAGCACGGATTTATGCCAAAACGATCTACGTCAACCAATTTAACCTGCTTCACGTCGTTTGTGATACGCCAAATAGAGACTGGCAATCATGTGGACACAATATACACAGACTTATCCGCAGCATTTGATACTATGAATCATCAAATAGCGATAGCTAAATTTGATAAACTGGGTATGAATGAACATTTGCTTCTTTGGCTCCAATCTTACTTAAGCGGTCGGAGTATGTCTGTTAAAATAGGTGATCATGTTTCATCTCCGTTCTCAGTTTGGTCCGGCGTTCCACAAGGGAGTCATCTTGGGCCTTTTTTATTCTTGTTATATATGAACGATGTCAATTTCATTTTGAATTGCATGAAACTCTCGTACGCCGACGATTTAAAGCTATACTACACTATAAAACAACCACAAGATGCACTTTTCCTACAAAAACAGCTGGAAGTTTTCGCAGAATGGTGCCAAATGAACCGCATGTCGCTTAACGTATCCAAATGCTCGATAATCTCTTTTGGTCGAAGACAATCACTATTCCACTTTAACTATGCCTTAGAGGGTGTGCAGTTAAAGCGCGAATCAACAGTCAAGGATTTGGGAATCCTAATCGACACTAAACTAAACTTTAAGGATCACGTCGCTTACATCGTGTCAAAAGCCTCTTCGCAGCTGGGCTTTTTATTTCGCTTTGCGAAGAAGTTTAAGGATGTTTACTGCCTGAAAACTCTATATTGTTCGATTGCGCGACCTGTCCTAAAATATGCGTCCATCGTCTGGTCTCCTTATTACCAGAACGAAACTCAACGCATTGAGGCTATTCAGCGAAAATTCATCCGCTTCGCTCTACGTCATCTCAGGTGGACGGCTCCATTAAATCTGCCAAGCTATAAAAGCAGATGCATGCTTATTAATTTGGAACTACTAGAGGAGAGACGAAATGTAGCAAAAGCGTCCTTTATTGGTGATCTCTTACAAGGACACATCGATTGTTCTGCGCTGCTCAGTACCTTGGATATCAGCATACGACGCCGCAATCTTCGGTCCCATTCGTTCCTCAGCATTGGTCCTGCGAGAACAAATTATGGACTTAACGAACCAATGCGTAGCATGTCTCGTGTATTCAACAAATGTTATAACGTGTTTAATTTTAATGTATCTCGACAAACTAATAAGTGTAGTTTTAAGCGTGTATTATGTTAATTTATGTTGTCTATGCGTGTGTACCTTTATGTATCTAGTTATATAGCACAATCTGTCATTGGGGTGGTTTTTTACCTGTCGACTAAATATTAAATTTAAATAAATAAATATCATATAATTAAATATCGCAATTAAATAAATAAATATCGAGGTCGTCCGCAAAGGCTAGGAGTTGGCTACTCTTACTGAAGATCGTTCCCCTCGTTACGATGCCCGCTCGCCGGATCACACCTTCAATAGCGATATTGAATAACATACAGGACAGTCCATCCCCTAGCCGTAACCCTCTGCGCGATTCGAAAGGGCTTGAGAGTGTCCCCGAAACGCGCACGTAGCACATCACTCGTTCCAGAGTAGCTTTGATCAGCCGCGTCAGTTTGTCCGGAAAACCGTACTCGTGCCTTATCTGCCATAGCTGTTCGCGTTCAACGGTATCGTATGCTGCTCTATCCACGATCCACGAAAATATGATGCGTGGGCACGCTGTACTCTCGACATTTCTGAAGGATTTGTCGGAGAGTAAAAATTTGATCCGTAGTAGCACGGTCCCCCATAAAGCCCGCCTGATACTGCCCTACGAATTCTCTTGCTACTGGGAATAGACGACGCAACAAAATCTGAGAGAGCACCTTGTAGGCGGCGTTGACCAGCGTAATGCCGCGGTAGTTACAGCAGTCTAGCCGGTCGCTCTTTTTGTAGATGGGACAAACTACGCCTTCCATCCACTCCTCCGGTAGTTTCTCTTCTTCCCAAATCCTTTAAATCAACCAGTGAAGTGCCGTTACTAGCGGTTCTTGGCCATTTTTGAAGAGTTCTGCCGGGAGTCGGTCCTTCCCGGCGGCTCTATTATTCTTCAGCAGACCGATTTCTCGTCGGATCTCTTCGAGATCGGGAGCCGATACGCTGTTGTCGGTTGTAGGTACTCTGAGGTTAACTTCCATTGCGTCTCCTGCTGTTATATCGCCGTTGAGGTGTTCATCGAAGAACTGCTTCCACCTGTCGACCACCTCGCGCTCGTCTGTGATTAGATCCTCTCCCTCGTTCCTACACATTTCAGGATTTGGTGTGTGGGTCTTGCGAGTTTGGTGGATATGTTCAGATAGTTTTCCTAAGCTCTTTTTTTCCTCTCTATCGCTTCTTGGCATTCCCCGTCAAACCAATCATTTCGTGCACTCGAGGTTTCCACACCTAGCACCGCGGTTGCGGCCTCGTTGACGGCCGAGCGTATCCTACTCCATCCGTTTTCGAGGGTCGAAGCATCTAGCTCCACAGAAGAAGGCAGAGCTTCATCCAGTACGCGCGCGTAGTTTGCGGCAGTTCGCGAGTTGTCTAGTTGCCGAATGTTTAACCGAGGAGGGCGACTTTGTCGTGAGGTATAAACCGTCGATAGTTTTGAGCGCACATGTACTGCTACTAGGTAGTGGTCCGAGTCAATATCCGCACTCCGTAGGGAGCGGTGATGTTCGAGAAAAACCGGCCCTCGATGAGAATATGGTCGATTTGGTTCGAGGTTCGTTGGTCAGGTGATCTCTAGGTGGCCTTGTGGATATCTTTGTGAGGAAAGAAGATGCTTTTGATCACCAAGCCTCGGGAAGCCGCAAAATTAATGCATCGCTGGCCGTTATCGTTCGTGTCGGTGTGCAGGCTATAGGGCCCGATCACCGGTATATACATTGCTTCCCTGCCGATTTGGGCGTTCATATCCCCGATGACGATCTTGATGTCCCGTGGTGAGCAGCTGTCGTACGTTGCCTCCAGCTGCGCATAGAACCCTTCCTTTTCGTCGTCGCGTCTACCTTCGTGTGGGCAATACACGTTTATGAGGGTGTACTTGAAGAAACGGCCTTTTATCCTCAACACCCACATCCTCTCGTTGAATCCGTTACGCGATCCTGCATTTTGCCCAACACTCATTGGTCGCTCCACCACTCTGGAAAATCGAGCTCTGCCGCCACGGATCCTCCACACCTTCTCGCCCTTGCGACAGATCTCCTGCAGTGCCACGATGTCAAACTTTCGGAGTTCTAGCTGATCGAGCAGCACCCTGTCGCCACCAACGAAATTTAGCGATCTGCAGTTCCAGGTACCAAGTCTCCATTCCATGTCCTTATTTCGTCGCCTTGGTCCATGCTAGGGCTGTCTAACCGGTAGTACCGGTAGTACCGAAACCGGTAATACCGACCAATTTTTGAATACCGAAATACCGGTTTTGGAAAGGCAAAAAACCGGTATTTCCGGTATTTTTTAATATCCTAGTTTTTTAAACTCCTTATTCGAAGAATTCAAACTAAGTTTGATACAAGATTGTAAAACTCATAGAAAAACAATTCGGTATTAATTCTGATTAGTATGCTAGCAATTAAGAAGGTTAAGCTGTGGATCAAATCATTATAGTGATTATAGTGAAGTGACCACATTGGTGCAGCAAGCGACGAAGATGTGCCACCCCCATCGATAAGGAAAGTTAAAGAAGCCATCCAGCGGCTGAAGAACAACAAACCAGCGGGAAAGGATGGCATTGGAGCGGAACTTATTAAAATGGGCCCGAGCAAGTTGGCCGGCTGTCTGCATCAACTGATTGTCAAGATTTGGGATACGGAACGACTACCGGAGGAGTGGAAAGACGGGGTTATCTGCCCTATCTACAAGAAAGGTGATAAGCTGGATTGTGAGAACTACCGAGCCATCACTATCCTGAAAGCCGCCTACAAAGTGCTGTCCCAAGTCCTCTTTCATCGACTATCGCCAATAGCCAATAGATTTGTGGGAAGTTACCAGGCCGGCTTCATGGAGTCGGTCTACAACAGACCAAATCTTCATCCTGCGGCAGATCCTCCAGAAGTGCCGCGAATTCCGAGTCCCCACGCACCACCTGTTCATCGATTTCAAAGCCGCATATGATAGCGTAAACCGACAAGAGCTAAGGAAAATTTTGGACGAAAACGGCTTTCCGGGTAAGCTTACTAGACTTATCATGGCTACGATGGATGGGATCCAGTACTGTGTGAGAATCTCGGGTGGATTGTCGGACCCATTCGAATCTCGCAGGGGACTTCGAAAGGAAGATGGTCGTTCCTGCCTGCTATTCAACATTGCGCTTGTAGGTGTTATAAGGCGAGCGGCGATCGAAATGCGGGGCACGATTTTCAATAAATCCAGTCAATTTATCTACTTTGCTGACGACGTGGATGCTGTCGGCAGAACATTTGAGGCGGTGGAAGATCAGTACACCAAACTGAAACGCGAAGCAGAGAAGATTGGATTGAAGATAAATACGTCTAAAACGAAGTATATGCTGACGGGCGAGACCGAGCGCGACAGGGCTCGCTTGGGCAGTACCGTGGTAATCGACGGGGATGAGTTCGAGATAGTCGACGAGTTCGTATACCTTGGCTCACTGGCAACAGAGGACAACAATACCAGCCGTGAGATTAGAAGACGTATTATCAGCGGAAGTCGGGCCTACTACGGACTCCACAAACACTTGCGGTCGAACAATTTGAGCCCCCGTACAAAGTGCACACTGTACAAAACGCTAATTAGACCGGTTGTCTTCTACGGGCACGAAACGTGGACACTGCTAGAAGAGGACCTACGAGCACTCGGAGTTTTCGAACGGCGGGTGCTAAGAACCATCTTCGGCGGAGTTCAAGAGAACGGTGTATGGAGGCGAAGAATGAACCACGAGCTCGCGCGTCTCTACGGCGAACCAAGTATTCAGAAAGTGGTTAAAGCTGGACGGATACGTTGGGCAGGACATGTTGCTAGAATGCCGGACAACTATCCTGCAAAAATGGTTTTCGCATCCGGTAGGAACAAGACGAAGAGGGGCACAGCGAGCGAGATGACAAGACCAGATGGAGCGAGATCTGGCGAGCACTGGGTGCCCGCGGAACTGGAGATCAGTTGCCATGGACCGAAACAAATGGAGAAATTATACTGCGCAGGCCTTGCCATAAGACGTTAGGCCAATTAAGTAAGTAAGTAAGTGATGGGCAAAACGGATCACTAGACTGAACGGATCAGAGCCGGTTCATTTAGTCAAGGATCCGGATCTTCGGAACGGTTACACTAAATATATATTTGGGGCTTTCCCTATTTTTTGTGCAAAATTTGAGAAAAGAGCCAATGTTACTTCATGGAGAGAAAGAAAAACTCTGAAGAAGATTCTACGGGGAATATCGTCACGCATGCTTTACGTGTTTCTCGTAAAAACTAGTACTTTAAAACGGGTTTCCCTCATTTTGTTAAAATGCGTTATGGCTACGGAGACATTTCCATTCAAACCCAAATTTGAAATTATTGTTAAGGCGTACGAAGAATAGGACCATTAGGTCGTATGAATTAAACAGTTTGCTTTACTTTTCCGTGTAAATCTTATGGGAGAGTTTGCTCTAACTCTTTTATTTATACGGCCTATTGTCTGTGATCTCATTTTATCCTATACCTCGTCATTCGCTATGACGGCACCGCGTTTGACAGTTCGTGTGCGTGAAGTTGAAACGTAAACAAACGTGAAAAAGTTGACCTGTTTTAAAATAAGATTTTGTGTAATTTTTAGTATTTTCATTATTTGTGAGTCTCTTTTAGTGAAAAAAACGGGTTTTGTTTAAATAACAAGTGGATTT
The DNA here is from genome assembly GCF_943734655.1 of Sabethes cyaneus. NCBI lineage: Eukaryota > Metazoa > Arthropoda > Insecta > Diptera > Culicidae > Sabethes > Sabethes cyaneus. The sequence continues at coordinate 125,882,610 of NC_071355.1, read as the reverse complement.
TTTCATCGATATTCGAAGTATTTTAGCAAGCTGCTAAAAAAACAACAAACTTCTACTACAAAAAATATAGTAAAAAATGAAATTCTTCTGCTCAGGTTATTTTTTGTGGACTGTAGAATGTTTAATTAAGCCAAAAACGTAATACGCCTAATGAAATAATTTTAAGAACTAGTTTTAATTTGCTTCCGAATATTGCATATTGCAGGCTTTTTCGATGGATGCTAGTGAAGAAATAGTCATAAAAATAAAACTGGCAGACATAGTCGGATATGCTGCAGGAGGAACCAGGCTCATAACTGAGGGTGAGCGAGTTTACCAGGCCAACCATCTGCTGCTGGTAGGAGTGGAAACAGTTTTTGACGACGGATTTGACCTGTTTGCATCCTGTCTTAAATCGTCATTTCCTAATTCAGAGCCTAAATGTTTAGCTTTAGTGAGTAATTTTGGTTAAAAACCAAAAGATTTTTGAAAAAAATTCGCATATGCCAGGTTGTTTCTTTTCTATTGTTGTTAAATAAAAAAAATATTTTAGACAGTTTTGTTTTATTAATAGAACTTTAAGCTCCTTCCTCAAAATCGTTCATTTGCTAGAATAAGTTTTGAAACATTAGTAATCCCACATGCGATAAGTACAATGTCGTCGAGAACAGGAAGTAAATTCGCATCTATTTTGTCATTGAGAATGCTAAATTGCCTTACTCTTTGAATCGCGCGCTCCACGTGCACTCGCGCAGCAGCAATTGATACATTTTCTGCAGCGTCAATCTGGCTTAGCTGAACTACAGGTGCTCTAAGAAATGGCGGCCTAACCAATTTGACTCCCCTTTTCTGGCATTCTTCATCTATTAAGAAGCCTTTGTCAGTCATGATCGCTTCTCCTATATTAACTTTATCCAGCAAATTTTCCTGTACCACGATTTGTTTATCAGAGCATCTCCCGCCATATCCATGACTGACGAAGGAAATGGTTCCTCCAGGGGTTACAGCTAAAAGATATTTGATAGTTTCTTTTCCTTTGTAGTGAGAGTAGGCATTGATACGGCAATGCAAGCAAGCAGGTTTCTTAATTGCGATTTCCGTGCAATCTAAAACTGCTACTACGTCCTCGTACTTCGGTCGGAAATAGTGTGGCATGTTTTTTTTAATTTGTGTTTCGGAAGGCCAATACACAAGTACTTCACAAACTGATCTGATCCAAGGAAGCGTCCTTAAGAAAGTTTGCGACACGGTTTGATAATGTAAATTGAAAAGCGATCCCATACATACGAATGACAAATTAGTTTTTAACTTTAAGAAAACAATTACAATACGTTCTCATAAGGTAACTGTGGAGTAACTGCTTTTCTTGTAAGAAGAAAATGACCGCATGGATTCTTCGATTGTGGCCAACATTTTAATGGAATTCAAGCCTGTCCAGGAATTTAATTCGGCATCCGTTTTGAATACAATGGCCTTGCTTCTTCGACGTCCTTGTAATAGTTTATTCATTTCCTTGGTGTCAACCTGTATTGCAGCGACTGCTGTAATTTGTTCCTTAATCGTCGAAAGCAAATTGGCATTCTCGTCGACATCCATCGTACAATCGTTATAACTTGGTATAATTTTTACCTGTTCGCGTTCGCGTTCGCGAGCGGCGATCGAAATGCGGGGCACGATTTTCAATAAATCCAGTCAATTTATCTACTTTGCTGACGACGTGGATGCTGTCGGCAGAACATTTGAGGCGGTGGAAGATCAGTACACCAAACTGAAACGCGAAGCAGAGAAGATTGGATTGAAGATAAATACGTCTAAAACGAAGTATATGCTGACGGGCGAGACCGAGCGCGACAGGGCTCGCTTGGGCAGTACCGTGGTAATCGACGGGGATGAGTTCGAGATAGTCGACGAGTTCGTATACCTTGGCTCACTGGCAACAGAGGACAACAATACCAGCCGTGAGATTAGAAGACGTATTATCAGCGGAAGTCGGGCCTACTACGGACTCCACAAACACTTGCGGTCGAACAATTTGAGCCCCCGTACAAAGTGCACACTGTACAAAACGCTAATTAGACCGGTTGTCTTCTACGGGCACGAAACGTGGACACTGCTAGAAGAGGACCTACGAGCACTCGGAGTTTTCGAACGGCGGGTGCTAAGAACCATCTTCGGCGGAGTTCAAGAGAACGGTGTATGGAGGCGAAGAATGAACCACGAGCTCGCGCGTCTCTACGGCGAACCAAGTATTCAGAAAGTGGTTAAAGCTGGACGGATACGTTGGGCAGGACATGTTGCTAGAATGCCGGACAACTATCCTGCAAAAATGGTTTTCGCATCCGGTAGGAACAAGACGAAGAGGGGCACAGCGAGCGAGATGACAAGACCAGATGGAGCGAGATCTGGCGAGCACTGGGTGCCCGCGGAACTGGAGATCAGTTGCCATGGACCGAAACAAATGGAGAAATTATACTGCGCAGGCCTTGCCATAAGACGTTAGGCCAATTAAGTAAGTAAGTAAGTGATGGGCAAAACGGATCACTAGACTGAACGGATCAGAGCCGGTTCATTTAGTCAAGGATCCGGATCTTCGGAACGGTTACACTAAATATATATTTGGGGCTTTCCCTATTTTTTGTGCAAAATTTGAGAAAAGAGCCAATGTTACTTCATGGAGAGAAAGAAAAACTCTGAAGAAGATTCTACGGGGAATATCGTCACGCATGCTTTACGTGTTTCTCGTAAAAACTAGTACTTTAAAACGGGTTTCCCTCATTTTGTTAAAATGCGTTATGGCTACGGAGACATTTCCATTCAAACCCAAATTTGAAATTATTGTTAAGGCGTACGAAGAATAGGACCATTAGGTCGTATGAATTAAACAGTTTGCTTTACTTTTCCGTGTAAATCTTATGGGAGAGTTTGCTCTAACTCTTTTATTTATACGGCCTATTGTCTGTGATCTCATTTTATCCTATACCTCGTCATTCGCTATGACGGCACCGCGTTTGACAGTTCGTGTGCGTGAAGTTGAAACGTAAACAAACGTGAAAAAGTTGACCTGTTTTAAAATAAGATTTTGTGTAATTTTTAGTATTTTCATTATTTGTGAGTCTCTTTTAGTGAAAAAAACGGGTTTTGTTTAAATAACAAGTGGATTTTTTCATCGATATTCGAAGTATTTTAGCAAGCTGCTAAAAAAACAACAAACTTCTACTACAAAAAATATAGTAAAAAATGAAATTCTTCTGCTCAGGTTATTTTTTGTGGACTGTAGAATGTTTAATTAAGCCAAAAACGTAATACGCCTAATGAAATAATTTTAAGAACTAGTTTTAATTTGCTTCCGAATATTGCATATTGCAGGCTTTTTCGATGGATGCTAGTGAAGAAATAGTCATAAAAATAAAACTGGCAGACATAGTCGGATATGCTGCAGGAGGAACCAGGCTCATAACTGAGGGTGAGCGAGTTTACCAGGCCAACCATCTGCTGCTGGTAGGAGTGGAAACAGTTTTTGACGACGGATTTGACCTGTTTGCATCCTGTCTTAAATCGTCATTTCCTAATTCAGAGCCTAAATGTTTAGCTTTAGTGAGTAATTTTGGTTAAAAACCAAAAGATTTTTGAAAAAAATTCGCATATGCCAGGTTGTTTCTTTTCTATTGTTGTTAAATAAAAAAAATATTTTAGACAGTTTTGTTTTATTAATAGAACTTTAAGCTCCTTCCTCAAAATCGTTCATTTGCTAGAATAAGTTTTGAAACATTAGTAATCCCACATGCGATAAGTACAATGTCGTCGAGAACAGGAAGTAAATTCGCATCTATTTTGTCATTGAGAATGCTAAATTGCCTTACTCTTTGAATCGCGCGCTCCACGTGCACTCGCGCAGCAGCAATTGATACATTTTCTGCAGCGTCAATCTGGCTTAGCTGAACTACAGGTGCTCTAAGAAATGGCGGCCTAACCAATTTGACTCCCCTTTTCTGGCATTCTTCATCTATTAAGAAGCCTTTGTCAGTCATGATCGCTTCTCCTATATTAACTTTATCCAGCAAATTTTCCTGTACCACGATTTGTTTATCAGAGCATCTCCCGCCATATCCATGACTGACGAAGGAAATGGTTCCTCCAGGGGTTACAGCTAAAAGATATTTGATAGTTTCTTTTCCTTTGTAGTGAGAGTAGGCATTGATACGGCAATGCAAGCAAGCAGGTTTCTTAATTGCGATTTCCGTGCAATCTAAAACTGCTACTACGTCCTCGTACTTCGGTCGGAAATAGTGTGGCATGTTTTTTTTAATTTGTGTTTCGGAAGGCCAATACACAAGTACTTCACAAACTGATCTGATCCAAGGAAGCGTCCTTAAGAAAGTTTGCGACACGGTTTGATAATGTAAATTGAAAAGCGATCCCATACATACGAATGACAAATTAGTTTTTAACTTTAAGAAAACAATTACAATACGTTCTCATAAGGTAACTGTGGAGTAACTGCTTTTCTTGTAAGAAGAAAATGACCGCATGGATTCTTCGATTGTGGCCAACATTTTAATGGAATTCAAGCCTGTCCAGGAATTTAATTCGGCATCCGTTTTGAATACAATGGCCTTGCTTCTTCGACGTCCTTGTAATAGTTTATTCATTTCCTTGGTGTCAACCTGTATTGCAGCGACTGCTGTAATTTGTTCCTTAATCGTCGAAAGCAAATTGGCATTCTCGTCGACATCCATCGTACAATCGTTATAACTTGGTATAATTTTTACCTGTTCGCGTTTTGCAATTCTAGCAGCTTGTTCGCCAGACAGCTTTTGCCGCGCGGCGCTTCGAGGTGACAGCGGCAAATTTATGTCTGGAACGGCAGAGCTTCTCAATAACATTCTCCCAGACGAACGATGTGTGGCTAAAAAGGAACTACATTGTAAAAAATAAAAGCACTTTAGTTAATTGAATAATTACATGGGCTTATGAAGTTCGAAATGCTGAAATGTATACTGCAAACTCTGGCTGTCCATGTTGGCTCGTATTTCAGTTTCAGCAGCTGAATCCATATTTTCCATCGTTTGTCATCTTTTTTGGGAAAACTGTGAAAAGATACTGCTTGGCCATATCGCGATTCGCAACTTGGCACAGAACACACAGTCCTATTTAGTTTGAACGATTTGTTTGGTAGATCGTTTTCCATTGAATCTGGATTAGAAATGGCATCCATTTCTCTGGGAAGATGAAATTTTGTGCGGCTGGTTCCTGTTGTATAAAGATAAAAACAAACATTAGTGCAGTTGTGATGTAAGATACAACCACTATTTTTATAATGCGGGTAAGACTTGCTGATTTTTTTTAAATTTTTGCTACATTTTATTTATCAAAGTTTACCTACCTCTTGTGTATCCATTGTATACAAGACTTTTCAATGCGTCAGAAACTATTATTTAAAAATGTTGAAAACTATATGTGTATGAAAAAAAATAATAATGATGGCGGTTATCCGTTTTCCGGCTTATATTTCACGGTATGGTGACTCAAACAATTTAAAACAAGCTCACAAATATTGCACGTTCAAAGCACCGTTTGTTTACATTTCACTTCACCTAAACTCGAAACTTCTGTAGATGTTTCCACTGCGGCGCCGTCATAGCGAATTAGCACAGAACAGAAGTGGAAGTTAAAATCAAAACTCGTAACTCTAACCTCTTACAGATACTAGCAAACCTGGCGGTGGAAAGTGGCTTTTTACACAGAAAATTTACTATACTGTTTTGGAACTTTAGACTAGCTGAGCCAAAGCAAAGTTGCCAGAACAATTCTATGGAATTCTGTACGGAAATGGCAAAAAGGTGTTAATAATCTTTATGCTCACGCGACCAAACTTAGCTTAGCTTAGCTTAGACTGATTACACATATCAATGGTTGCACTCAGTGATTGATCCGAATCAGTGAAATTGCACAATGAATCAACTGAATGGGGTTGGGATTGACCGATCATTCTCAGTGTGCAAAATTCAGTGACTCAATTATAATGGATCAATAACTGCGCCGGCCACGTCCTTGCAATCAGGTGGGAATGGGGAAGGAATGTTAGTGTAATCTTTGTTGTTTTGGGGACCGTGTTAACCTCTGCATCCCCGCAAAGACTACAGGAAGGAGTTTTGTTAGTACGGAAGGTTTCGATGGATCAGGATTCACCTTGATAAGTGATGTGATCGTTGTATTTTTTAGTTTTATGTAGTTAGTAGTTATTTTGATTTTTGTTTGTTTATTCTTCATTTAACCAACAGCCGAAAAATGCTCATTTTAAATCAGTATTATACCAATGGGAATATTTAGAGTTTATATTTAAAAGCCTATTTGAATCAACAGTCACAGGATTGTTGAAACTCAACACAGTTATAATTTAATAATGTTGATAGCAAATTAAACTCCAGACGGCCGGCCTTAGAGAGTTATGCTATATCGTGCCTAATCGCGATTCATCTTCGAAGATGATGTATTGTTTCAGGGCAACGCGGGAAGCCAATTTCATCTGCTAACCTAAAATAATCGATATTATGAAAACGCATAATGAGCATGAGTGCGTAGTAGCCGCTACTACGTGATTGATCTATTACTCTAAGTCTCATCGCTTCTAAATTTCGATTGCTCACTCGATTGACGAAAAGCACTTCGCGTTGTACCTCATATAGATATGTCACACGATCTTATAACATCCATGCGCGCAATGTTTCTGTAAAATCTGTTATTAAGAAACAAAATAGATTTCTTGATCATTTTCATGAAACGGAGAATGTAGACTATGCATCAATGAAATCTAAAAATATCGACATGAAAAATAATGATTCGCGTGAAATTTTATTTAAGTTCTAAACATGAAAGAAATAATTTTTGTGAATCCAGCTTAATGTTTATGCAATATAGAGTACGGGAGGGTATATTCAGCCCATCAAGCGATGGCATCCACTTCTTCGGGCCATGGCCCAGTTCTAGTGGAAGAACAGGTGGCTCTGACGTTCCTTGAATAAAAAAAATAGTAGACTACTTACAGTCTTGAGAAAATAGTTCTAACATATTACAATTGTATGTCGGCAAAGTACATTTATTGGCGAAAGAAAAGGCAAATAGGCTGAATTCTGAAACTTACTGAAAATACCTGCTGAAAATACCATGAGATTTTTTTAGTTACGTCGCCAAAAAATATGTTGGTATTAATTGGTACAGTAATTGAGTTAAACACGCAAACATTTTTTAAGTTAGGTAGGTCATAAATTATCCTCAAAATTTCGTTCAAACAACGTTTCGTTTTTGTATCACAGTGTCGTTCCAAAGTTATATTAACTAAGGAAAAAATGGTTGCCGCCGTAAACGTTCAAGATACTTTTTGATTTGTATTCTTTATGCTCACGCGACCAAACCAACAAAAACTCAATCATGCATGTATCAGTTTAGTTATATAGAAGTGAAGAATTTTCTAGGAATCTCAAAAACAGTGCATTGGCAACAATAATTTATATTCGTCTAACATAAAACTTCACTTTTCCGGCGAGAAACAGATGATGCCGCTACAAAAGCTAAGTTTGCTACTGCGGAAATATCGTATTAATTGAAGATAGAATTAACAAAAGGGCGAAGAATTGTTATTTTACACGCACACTAGCCGCACACTAACATAAAAGTGATCCAGTGATCCAGATGAGTTGGCTTCACCTATTTTGTTCGAAAACGTCAAAGTTGCCACCGTGTGATCAAAACTAGCATAGGTGTTTTTTCATCTCTCAAACATGCTAATGTAGTTGCCGCTAACCGCAGGTGATCAATTATAAAAATCAAAATCTATACCTACGCGACTTTTGATTTTACTCCTGTTTTATACGTTACACCGGTTAGGCATATCGTTGGAAGTTTAGCATATAGATTGCTGACAAGAATATTACGCACACATCGCCGCGTATATGTATACCCGATTTGTTTGCATCTGGAGTTTTTTTCGTTGCAAAGTGTTTCCCGATGCATACAAACCATCAATACAGTCGCACATCAACAATTCTTATATTGCAAATTGTATTAAAAACGCGAAATGCAAAAATCTTGTTAACAGTTTGCAAGTAAAATTCCAGCGACGAGTTGTAAAATATTGATGTCAACTATTGCGAGTGTCAATCCCAATAAATTGACATATGTAATTGACAGCTCGTTGCGGAGATTTTACTTGTAATATGTCTGCAAGTTTCTTGCATTTCGCGTTTTTGATGCAATTTGCAATATAAAATTTGTTTAAGATCACAAGCCGCATGTTGATTTCGATTCTCGTCTCGATGATACATTTTGAAAATTCATAACACTTTTCTTTCTGGCATCCTTGCCAACTCGTCTAAATGCTCCAGTCTCGTCACTAGGGACTGGCGAGGCTGTCAAATTCTACATATTGTCCGTATAGCATTTATCAGTTTTGGTTTTGCTCCCACCTGCTGGTTGGAAGTATTAAAAAGGAAGCAATTAAACACTGTATTTTTATTACAATTTTACTATTATTAGCTGTTGTCTCCGTTATAAAATTCAACTAGTCGAACCAACTGAATCTGTCAGTTCGCTCAGTCAAACCAAAACAAAAACAAAAGTTGGGTATTTTAATCCCCCTGTGTCTCGTCTAATCTGCCTGGACAGTGGGTAAAGTAATGAAATATGTAGTTATGAATTCTTTTTTTTACGATATTCCTAATTTAAAAAGTTTTTGTATAGTTGTCTTCTGTAAGTTATTTCAATTTATTGCTTCTTATAAATTCAAATGATTTGCTCCCGTTGTACAATGCATGTCGTTTGATTCCCCAATTAATTTGTATTATCGGTCCATCTAAACGAAAGCATCATCAAAAAGGACCTAAATTTTGAGCTTGCTCTTTTTCATCCATTTTCAATCCGAACTTCGTTTTCTTTGCCTCGCTTGAAAGGTATGACCCAAAACTGACACCCAAAGTAAATTTCGGAGTATTTTGTTGAATAATGGCCGCTTCAGCGTCGGCTCCGGAACATCAACCACCTGTCTCCGGGGACATTTTTGTATTTTGAGATAATTCATTTTGCGGCACATCAAATCACATCGGCTTAGCAAAATAACACTAATGGAACTACCCGGTACTTGGGCAGACAGACAGACTTCGCAGCCGGTTATTAGAGTACAGGATAATTACGGGGCTAGTGCAACGATCCTACTGGCTCTATAGCAGCACCTCCCAGCCGAGATTCGAATATACGACGACTTGCTTGTTAGGTTAGCATCTTACCCCGAAGCTAACTGGGTGGATTATGATTCAGCACATATGGGGTTATTCGGGACAAAAATGTGTAATACCTTAGAAGCTATGATACACGGTATGCCTTCAACACATAAGATGATTATTATTCCAATGGTTGCTACTAAAACTAAAACTTCTAAGTTTTCAGTGCCATGCGATTTTGTTTTAAACCGCCCCAATATAACCAGAACTACCCCGTTAACCGGTTCATTATAAGTTAAATAGCTTATATACCCTAAAATCATCAATTGAACCCAAACCCGGTTACTGAAGTGGCTATTTGGTTCCAAAATGTCTCCATTGTACTTCCATCAATGTCTTTTGATCAAAGCGATATGATTTGATGTGCCTCATGATGCATTATCCCAAAATCCAAAGAATTCCTCTGAACCAGGTACCGGATGTTCCGGATCCGATAGTGATGTGGTCATTTGCTTTCAAAATGTCTTTATTATACCACTGACGAACTGACATGACACTTAGAAGAAAATCCTTTAAAAACTATCGTCCTGCACATTTTGCTTGCACACTAGCACCCTCTGTTATGCATGTTGCGGAGTAGCTTGCATTTGCAGGGTTTTATGCTGTAGGGTTTTGCACATTTGATTGGTTTTCTACTGAAAACTCCGAAAACTCAAAGCAACAATCGCGCGCCGCGGTGTGGCCATGTTGCGAAACATGCTTTTTTGAAAAATGAGTGTGTTTTGATTGGACGATGGAATTATCGCGAGTGTCTCGTCTGTTTGTCTGTGATTATACTTTCAATAGTTTCATTTTATCAAGATGATGTGATTTGATGTACCTTAAGATGAATTATCCTAAAATTTAAACAATGTGTCGCGAATCAGGTACCAGATGTTTTTCCGGTGAAGTGGCCATGTTGGTCCAAAATATCTCCATTACTTCTATTAGTCTTATTTCATCAAGCTGATGTGATTCGAAGTTTGCGGTACATCAATTGATGCTTGCGGCAATGAATTATTTCAAAATACAAAACGAATTTCGAATTAAAATGAGAATGAGAGCAATCTCAAATCTTTTTTCTAATGCGTTAGGAAGTTTAAGAGGTTATACTATACACAGTTGAGAGGACTAAACCTCTCAACTGATTAAAGTGGAAATTTACATACATGTTACGGTAACAGACCAAAAAAAAAAGAAAAATAATTGTACCCTTCGATTAATCTCTAGAAAATATTTCCAGAAAACTTGTATTAAATCAACAAATCGAAAATGTAACTTGTTTAAAAGTTTCAAGCGGATCGGTGTAGGTTTTTTCTAGAAATCATGCTCATCGACTTTGGAAACACAGTTTTGAGAAATTCGCTTTCGCGATTTGCGCTCTGACACATAACAATCAGCCAAAAAAGTATTCGGACAGCAGCGCACAAATTTTTCTCTTGATAATATTGTTCAGTATTTTTGCAAAGAATGGCAACGCATTTTTTAAACAATGTTTACCTGAAACATATTTAGATGCATAGCAAGAATCCATATAGTTTAAATTTCCCAAAAATGCAGTTAAAAAGTGTTTAGATAGTTAACTACTAGTTGAAATAAATATTTTTTCTCGCTTAACTGCTACTTTGTAGGACCCTCTACATTCTTGAAAACCCGTTCCAATCTGTTTGGGATAAAATTAACGTATTTCCAAATATTCCTGTGTGAATTGCTGGCCATTTTTTACAAGACTTCGATTTAAGTCATTTTGACTAAAAATCAAAAAATTTCTTATTTTTGTTTTGAAATGATCTCAAACGATGTTCAAACGGGTTCAAAGCTGGACTAAGTGCTGATGTTTTGATAATGCTACTGTGTTACCTGACTCACTGCGCATAGCGTTGTATTCGCGGTATCGTGTTGGTTCGAAAGGTTTCGAAAAATATCGCCCTTGTATCAAAAATATCGTTGATTTTGATCACTAAAAATAACGTACTTAAACATTATATTGCAAGTGCTAGTAGTACGCAATAATTGTATTGTGAAACTGAATTGTTATTTATGCAACTTTTTACAAGTTAAATGCAATAACAAAAGCACAACTTATAAAAAATCGGTTGTTATCGATATTAGCTGCATATGCGTTATAAACGAATAAAACGCATGGTGACGTTTTATTTCAATAACACGCATATTCGCAGTGAGTCAGGTAAAACAGTAGGACAATTGTATTTATGATACCGACCGCTTACAATGTATATTTAGATTGTTTAAATTCATCATCCCGGTACAATATGAATGTACCACACAACTATAAGTTTACTTTAATATGTTATCACAGAACAGAAGTGGAAGTAGAAATCCAAACACGTACATGCTACAGATTTCTACAGATACTAGCGAACCTGGCGGTAGCGAGTCACTTTTTTCCACGAAAACACACGAACGTATACGAATGCACACAAAAGCATGTGAAATCTGCTATGCGATTGGCAGCGAGCGTTCTGCTTATATTGCTGTTATTTGCTTCTATACGAAACCCTTCCCAAAGAAAAATAAAAACAAAAAAGACTTACCGTTTTTGTTTTTGCTTAGGTCCAATCTAGGTTCGCTCTAGTTCCAATCGAACGGCTGTCAAAACGTTTGTTTTTTCACTCAGGTTGAACTTAGTTTCGCTCTGGGTTGCACTTTTTAGACGACTGGTTCACACTGAGTTTTTTCACAGTTTGAACCTCGCAATAAGCAATACACTGACAACCCGAAAACGTTTGTTTATGCCCGCGAAAATGTTTGTTTATTTAGTGGTCGGTTGGAATAAACCCAGGTTAAAAAACAAAAACGCTATTTGTTACCAGTTTTGATCGCCGAATCGTTCGGACTTCCACTTCTGTTCTGTGATGTTATTCTTGTTGACTTATTCGGTGAGAAAAAGTTTACACTTAGTTCTATCCAAAAATATATAAACTTGTTACCTCAGAGCTTTCCATAAAATTTATTGCGGTCGAATCCATTGAATCTAAATTGGTTTGTGTAAAAGGCCAAAGCCATGGGTTTATACTATCTTTAGACATTACCCTTCTTTATCGACAGACTTCGCAGCCGGCTGTTTTAATACAGGAAAATTACGGGACCAGTGCAACGATCCTACTGACTCTAACTAGCAAGCCCCGCCTGTGTGAGAAATGCGTTTAATAGCGCTAGCTGGGACTCCATAGCCAACTCGCTTCGGAAAGTCCAAGTGCCGGTGTCGCTATACAGGATTCTGGAAAATTATTTCCAGAATCGTGTGCTATGCTACAACACGGAGGAGGGTCAGAAGTGCGTTCCAATCACCGCAGGGGTCCCGCAAGGTTCCATACTGGGCCCGGTGTTGTAGAACGTCATGTGTGACGAGGTGTTGAAGCTAACGTTCTTGGTAGGGGTGGTGATTGTCGGCTTTGCGGACGATATCACCTTGGAAGTCTACGAATCTATCAGAGAGGTTGAGTTGACGGCTGCCTACTCTATAAGCATTGTTGAAGATTGGATGCGATCCAGGAAACTGGAGCTAGTGCATCATAAAACGGAGGTTATCGTGGTGAACAACCGCAAGTCGGTACAGCAAGCAAATTTCAGCGTCGGGGACTGTACTATTTCGTCAACGCGGTCCTTAAAACTTCTGGAAGTCATGGTCGACGACAAGCTCAAGTTCGGGAGCCACGTCGACTATGCCTGCAAGAACGCTTCCACAGCTATTTCGGCATTGTCTCGTATGATGTCTAATAGCTCTGCGGTATATGGCAGCAAGCGAAGGCTATTAGCCAACGTGGTCCAGTCTATACTTAGGTATGGCGGACCGGTGTGGTCATCGGCGTTAGGTACCAAAAGCTATCTAGCTAAGCTGGAAAGCACCTATCGTCTCATGTGCTTGAGAGTGGCGAGTGCGTATCGCACAGTTTCACATGACGCAATCTGCGTCTTAGCAGGTATGATGCCTATTGGCATTATCATCAGCGAAGACGTAGAGTGCTTCAACCAACGTGGAACTAGAGGCATACGGAGTACCACAAGATCGGCCTCGATGACCACATGGCAGCGGGCATGGTCTGATTCCGCAAAAGGTAGGTTGGCACATCGACTTATCCCGGAACTATCCGGGTGGGTCAACAGGCGCCACGGCGAAGTCAACTTCCACCTGACACAGATTCTGTCAGGGCATGGTTGCTTCAGACAGTATCTGCACAAGTTTGGGCATGCGGAGTCCCCCGCGTGTCCCGAATGCGTGGATGTTGAGGAAACGGCAGAACATGCTTTCTTCATATGCCCTCGTTCCGCGGGCGCGAGCAGCAACATGATGGCAGTGAGCGGACAGGACACTACCCCGGATAACTTAGTCCAAAGGATGTGATCCAGCTCGGACGTCTGGGGAGCGGTCAATGCGGCTGCTACCCAGATTGTACTCGAGCTACAAAACCACTGGAGAGCCGATCAACGGCGAATAAACAGCCTAACTACCATAGTCCAGTAGTTATCTAAGCGAGTGCATTAAGCACAATAGCCCCTCCCTGAAGTAATACCGATAAGGTGGTGCCAGGGGGGATTGAGGCTGGAGACTCGAGTAGGGTTTTAGTGGGTTGGGATCCTCACGCCCCGTTAGGGGGGTCGGGATACCTAAACCCCACTCCCCGAGTTATCTTCTCAGGTGTCTGATAATACCGTATCTTCTAAGGTGCTCAGCAGATTTCCCAACTCGTAAAAAAAAGCCCCGCCTAAACTCAAAATATTCTACACATAACTAATAGTAAATTTCCATATTGTTGATTGCAAGGAAAATTGTACCCTCCAAAGTGCGAAATCGCTCATAAAAGTGCGATCCTGCATTAAATCGTATTGGTATCTTCGGTGCACTTTTTCGTTGCATTCCAAGCAATAAGTGCACCTAAGAGACCGAAACGATTTAATCCAAAATAGCACTTTTAAGAGCGATTGCGCACTTATTGATTAGACAATCTTCGTTGCAATCAACAATATGAAATTCCATATGATTATCATGAGCCACATATAAACATAATCCTCCCAGAAATACACATAAAAATTATACGCCTATGAATAGTATGTGCAATTATACACATACAAATTATACGCATATGAATAGTACAGTGGACCCCCGTTCGTTTGAACGATTCCTCATGCAAACTAACGGGGTTAGTTTTTAGTTTGAACAACTGGTAACCCTAAATATGCTGGAACTTGTGTGAACTGGCTGCCCTGCTCTTTGTTATTGTTTTGGTGGTTTGATTCAGTTGGCAGTTGCAAGCAGCGAATATTCATTCTCCGATCGGATTTCTATCATAGACGTTGGGAAAACGCAATGCGAAACAGATTAAACACGCTAAATCAGCACAAACAAATCGTGTTTATGTGCATTGTTTGCATAAGCAAATGATTTCATATTGAGTATGACGTTTGAACCATTTTTAATTTGTACGTCGTGCAAACCAACGGGGTTCAAATTAAAAAGTGTTCAGATTAAAAACGGTCAAACGAACGGGGATCCACGGTAAGTGCTAATTTATCGCTTGCACATAAATGATAACTGTTTGGCACATAAAGATCATTTACTGGGCATATTGCAAAAATCTATATGTGGGACACATAGAAACTATACGAAAAGTTTTCTCAGTGTAGCCGAGATTCGAACATACGACTGGCTTGTTAGACCAGCATCGTACCTCGAAGCTAATTAGGTGATGCTAACTGGTTTGTGTATGTGACATAAAATTGGTTTGTGTATGTGACGCCTATGCTTGTATATGCATATGTACATGCGTGCATACCAAATATATTTTGTTATTGTCGAACTGAGTCGAATGACAGTCGCCATTATGGCTCGAAGAAGCTGATGGATATATAAATGTATATCCAGCTTTTTACATGTCATTATGCCGGACGGCGTACGTAATATTTGGATAGCATTTTTGACATTTCCTAAATACATGGCACGTTTTCTTTCCGCACGTTCCGTTGGTTTTAACGTGAACGTGCGCAAAGAAAACGTGCGATGTAATTACGAAATGTCAAAAATACTGTCCAGATATTACGAACACACTAACACAGATTATACGGTTCACCAATACGGCTCGTAAAAAGCTGGATAAAATTATTGAAAAATATTCTTCTTTACGGAGAAAATGCTCACTTATGTTAAACAAATAATATTTCTTTCAGATTTTCAGGTTTATATACCCACGAACAGGGATGGTTCAATCACTTTGACTCATTTTTGATTCATTTGACAGTAACGTCTCAGCCGAGCCAAATATGACAATGTTATATATAGAACACTAGCTGACCCGACAAACTTCGTATTGCCACAAATTAACCTGTGTTGTACATAAATCATGAATCTCGGATGATCTTTGTCACTTCTCGAGTTTTGCAAGCCCCCCAGTGGGCGGCGCTTCCGACGGCGGGTCACCGGCAACACTCGCGACCGGCTCGTCCTGAATGATCTAGTGTTACTATAGATAGTTTTTGTGGTCTTGTTATTGATTAATGTTTTATGGAAGAGTCTCGAATTTCTCGAGTTGGATTAGTTTTTGAGTTTCGCAAAAATTTCTGTTTTATTTGTATGAGAGTCCATATCCCCCTACCACAGGGGTGAGAGGTCTCTAACTATCATAAAATAAATTCAAGACTCAAAAATCTCCTACATACTAAATTTGGTTCCATTTGCTTGATTAGTACTCAAATTATAAGGAAATTTGTATTTCATTTGTATGGGAGCCCACCCTCTTAAAAGGGAAAGGGGTCGTAATACACCACAGAAAAAAAATTCTGCCATCTAAAACTCTCACATGCCAAATTTGGTTCCATTTGCTTGATTAGTTCTAAAGTTAGGAGCAAATTTGTATTTCGTTTGAATGGGAGCCCCCCCCCCCTCCTAAAAAGGTAAGAAGTCCTAATTCATCATGGGAAAAATGGTTGCCTCCAAAAACACCCACATGCCAAATATGGTTCCATTTGCTTGATTAGTTCTCGAATTATGAAGAAATTTGTATTTCATTTGTGTAGAAGCCCCCCCTCTTGAAGTGTGGAAGGATCCTAATTCACCGTAGAAAATATTTTTGCCTCCAAAAACCTCCACATGCCGAATTTGGTTCTATTTGCTTGATTAGTTCTCGAGTTATGGGGAAATTTGTATTTCATTTGTATGGGAGCCCCCCTTCCTAATGTGGAAAGAGGTCCTAATTCATCACAGAAAAAATTCTTGCCTCCAAAAACACCTACATGCCAAATTTGGTTCCATTTGCTGGATTACTTCTCGAGTTATGAGGAAATTTGTATTTCGTTTGTATAGGACCCCCCCTCCTAAAGTGGGGAGGGGTCCCAATTCATCATTGAAAAAAAAATTGTCTCCAAAAACACACACATGCCAAATTTGGTTCAATTCGGTTGATTAGTTCTCGAGTTATGAGGAAATTTGTATTTCATTTGTACAGGAGCCCCTCCTCTTAAAGTGGGGAGGGGTCCTAATTCACCATAGAAAATTTTCTTGCTCTCGAAAACCTTCACATGCCAAATTTGGTTGCATTTGCTTGATTAGTTCTCGAGTTATGAGGAAATTTGTATGGAAGTCCCCCCTCTTAAAGGGGAGAGGAGTTATAATTCCTCTTATAAAGAGGGGAGGGGTCTCAATTCACCATAGAATAAATTCTTGTCACCAAAAAAAACACCCACATGCCAAATGCTGTTCTATTTGCTTGATTAGTTCTCGAGTTAGGAGGAAATTTGTATTTCATTTGTACAGGAGCCCCCCCTCTTAGAGTGGGGAGGGGTCCTAATTCACCGTTGAAAATTTTCTTGCCCTCGAAAACCTTCACATGCCAAAGTTGGTTCCATTTGCTTGATTAGTTCTCGAGTTATGAGGAAATTTGTATGGAAGCCCCCCCTCTTAAAGGGGAGAGGAGTTACAATTCCCCTTATAAAGAGGGAGGGGTCTCAATTTACCATAGAATAAATTCTTGTCACCGAAAACACCCACATGCCAAATTTGGTTCTATCTGCTTGATTAGTTCTCGAGTTATGAGGAAATTTGTATTTCATTTGTATAGGAGCCCCCCCTCCTAAAGTGGGGAGAGGTTCTTATTCATCATAGAAAACATTCTTGCCTCCAAAAACACCTACATGCCAAATTTGGTTCCATTTGCTGGATTAGCTCTCGAGTTATAAGGAAATTTGTATTTCGTTTGAATAGGAGCCCCCCCCCCTCTTAAAGTGGGGAGGTGTCCCAATTCATCATAGAAAAAAATTTTGTCTTCAAAAACACACACATGCCAAATTTGGTTCCATTTGCTTGATTAGTTCTCGAGTTATGAGGAAATTGGTATTTCATTTGTACAGGAGCCCCCCCTCTTAAAGTGAGGTGGGGTCTAAATTCAACATAGAAAATTTCTTGCCCTCGAAAACCTTCACATGCCAAATTTGGTTCCATTTGCTTGATTAGTTCTCGAGTTCTGAGGAAATTTGTATGGAAACCCCCCCCTCTTAAAGGGGAGAGGAGTTATAATTCCCCTTATAAAGAAGGGGGGGTCTCAAATTACCCTAGAATAAATTCTTGTCACCGAAAACACCCACATGCCAAATTTGGTTCTATTTGCTTGATTAGTTCTCGAGTTATGCAGAAATTTGTGTTTCATTTGTATGGGAGCCCCCCCTCTTAGTGGGGGGAGGGGTCTCTAACCATCACTAAAACCTTTCCTGGCCCCAAAACCTCTACATGCAAATTTTCACGCCGATTGGTTCAGTAGTTTTTGATTCTATAAGGAACACAGGACAGACAGACAGACAGACAGACAGACAGACAGACAGACAGAAATCCTTCTTTATAGGTATAGATTTGTAGTACTAGTTCTAATCTACAATTTTTCTGAACAAAGTTTTGCTGTATCTTTTGTAGTTACGGTGGTACAACGTTAGTAACTCTTCAGTGACTAAATGAACGTTCATTTAGTCACTAATAAGATACTAGCATTGTAGCGCCGTAACTACGAAAGATACAGCGAAGTTTTATTCATCAAAATTATAGATGATAATCTGTTCTACAAATGTCCCATACATAACTTTGTCATATATGGCCCCGTTAAGACGGTACTGTCAAATGAATCAAAAAAGAGTCAAAGTGATCGAACCATCTCTGCCCACGAACGATAGGATGCTTCTTGAAAACTGCTATCCAAAATAACAGCATACTCTGTGAAAAAAAATATCAATCAATCCTGCATAGAAAAATACTAATGTGACTAGTAGGCCCTATTGTGATAATAGATACGATATTTTGATAAAATCATGCATTTTCTATTTTGGACTTATGGCCAACATTTTGCATCAAATACTCCTATGTGCGAAGTAAAGCTGAAATATTTAGACGAGTTGAGGAATTTCGTTTAGACGAGATTTTGAGTGACAAGTGCACTCAAAACAAAAGTACAAGGGTCCATGCCTAGTGGCACGGGCGCAGGCTTGAAGTAGGACTACGAATGTAGTGCAATTCGTCTCCCAATGCTAAAGCCGGTGAAATTTGTATGAATTTCATATATAGATACTCAAGTTGCGCATTAAAGAATTGCGTTCTTACATGTGATACATGTTGGTGCAGATTTGGGGAATTATTTCGAACAGTTTCGGGTAAATGCAGATTATTTTTTGCAAAAATCTGGCATCCCAGGTTCCGCTAGGCAGCTTTAAACACATGTGTATGTGATACGATTTGTTTCGACTTTCGACTACATCATGGACACGCTGCTGTTTTGTTAAGGAAGGTTGGGAACACGATTACGATTCTGCCTGGACTGGCACTGGACCGCTGGCATCTGTATTTTGTTTCGTGATGCCGTAATTTACAGCAATTCGCCATTACGCTATGAAGGTCGTCTGTGGTGTGCTGGAAATGGCAAGGTCGCAGAAGTTTTATTATTTTCGCAGCTAAATAATAAACAAGCAAAGTAAAGAATGAAAGTTTCAATTTAATCATTCGTAAGCAAAATACTGCACCAGTCTGGCAGCTTTGTTTTAAATACATCGATGTTTTGAATCCAACACGGTCGGCGTAGTTTCCACTCCACACCCAACAATAATCGGCTGCTGCCGAGTTTTACCACCTTTGCCGCGTCCGGACAGGGAGATAAAATCGTAACTCTCATTATTATTTGTAACCCAAACAACGCGAAAATGATGCCGTTCGCAAAATCAATTCAACTGCTTCATACCCAGATAACACAAAATCGTAATAGAAAGTTCACATTAAATCGTTTTCATGTCAATTTCACATTGGAATTGTATAATGATTAGAGTATGTCAAATCGAAGTGAACAATAAGTTGTTTTGACGTCGTGCGTGTCTTTATATACAATTCATGACTGTGAATTATAAAGCAGGATAGACAATTGCAATATTTGATTATATCTTAATCATATATTCAGGAGTATTTAGTTGCGTGTTATAAAAACTGCGCAAAATAGAATTACAAATAGTTGTCCAAATTTTTGCACGTATATTGCCTCCACTTTGGTACATATATGTTCTTATATGGCGTGAAATATAACTTTTTCGTTCAGATATGATTTCGTATACCTCAGTTGCAATCGAGATATACAAACCAAATGGTTTGCTGGGTATACTTATTCAGTAGTTCTTAAAAGAACTGATTGTTTTCTACCAGCTGTTAATAATACAAATCGAAGAAATTTACTGCTTGGCAGCAGCTTTTTTCGGACAGCATTCTCCGTTAGAACTTCTTTTGGCTTTGGAGTTTTCGATGCCTTTGCTATGGTCTTTATTGACTTAGTAATCTTGCTTCTCGCTAGCAAGTTTGGTAGTCGAACGAACCGGAAGCGCCAGTTCTTTGTTTGGACCAGCTTTCTCGTCGGAACAGTGCGACTAATTGATAATTAAATACATCAGCAGAGGTACATTGCCAGTGCCATTAGACTGCCGTAGTAGTGACTTGTTTGCCAAACTAATAAGCGGTTGCAATGGAACCGTCGCGCTGGTGCATAGTGTTGAAGTGTGCTGCAGTGGTGCTCTTGATTGCTGCAGTGGATGCACAGTCCGAGAAACAGTTTCGTTTACCGAAGGCTACCAAGCCTATTGCATATGATATCGAATTGGCGGTGGATTTGGAGGAATCAATGTTTTCCGGTTCCGTGAAGATAGAGCTAGAAGCGGTGCAACAAACGACTGTCCTAGCGCTGAACGCGAAAGATCTGGCATTGTCCAACATTGCTTTGACTGATCATAATGGAGAAAGAATAGGTATTTCTAGCTGGGGGGACCAAAATGGATCCGAAATTGTGCGCTTCAACCTGGAGTCTCCTCTAGAATACCCACGCACATATTTCATGAACATTCAGTTCGCTGGAATTATCACCGGCGATCTAAAAGGCTTGTACAGGAGTTCATACTACCAAGCAACAGAGGAAAGATTTATAGGATCAACTTTCAATGCGGCAGCTTACGCAAGAAGGATTTTTCCCTGCTATGATGAGCCTCACCTCAAAGCAAAGTTAAAGCTCTCGGTGCAACACGCAACAGACCTGCACGTGCTGTCGAATATGCACGTCGAAAGTCGAACCAACTTGACCAATCCTGAAAACGTAAGTTTGACCATCTTCGCGCAATCGCCGCCGATGTCGACCTATTTATTCGCTTTTGTCTTGTCGGATTACGGCGAGCTTCGACTGGATTCGCAGTTCGCAGCACACGCACCGCTCGGCATAGTTAATACGACGGGATACGCGTTGAATTTCACAAAAACTGCTATCGAACACCTTGCAAAGTTTTTCAAACGCCCGTATCAGTTGTCGAAGCTTGACATTGTAACTATCGATGATTTTTTACTGGGTGCTATGGAGAACTGGGGGTTAATTACGTTCAAAACTTCTAGAATCGCCTTCAGAGAAGGACTTGAAACAACGGAAAAGCTTCAATCTGTAACGAAAATTGTTTTACACGAATTAATACATCAGTGGGTCGGTAATGAAGTCACGTGTGACTGGTGGTCTTACGTTTGGTTAAACGAGGGCTTCACCGTATACTTGGAGAGTTATATCCTCGAGCAGATACATCCGGAATGGAGGCCGATGGAGCAGTTTTTAGTTAATGAAGAGTTCGAGGCAATGGAGTATGACGAACTTCCAGCAATACGTGCCATGTCTAAACCAGTGTCAAGTCTAGGGCAACTGGAAGAAATTTATGATATTGTAGCTTACTCGAAGGCAGCCTCCATTATTCGGATGATTTCTTTCGTAGTAGGAGAATCATCATTTAGGGATTTTGTGCCCCGATATTTGGAAGATCGTAGCTACAAAACATCTACCGAAGACGATTTCATAAGAGTTCTTGAGAGGTCCGTCGATAAGAGGCAGATGTGGGTACCACCGATAAGGGAATTCGTGAAAAGCTGGACAAACAACCCTTCCTACCCAATTGTTACAGTACGGAGAACTTATTCAAACGAGATTTATATCACTGCTGTCCCTGTCGAAACCTTCTATATCCCTCTGCCCTGGCTTTCTGAATTTGGCTCAACTGGCTTCGAATGGCTTCCGCCATGGGCAAACCACAAATTTATACTGGTGACACTCGATGTATTCTCCTCTGAATGGATTTTGTTCAACCCCAACCGAAATGGCTACTATCGAGTTAACTACGATCCGTATAATTGGGGCTTGTTGGTCGCACAGCTGAAAAACGATCATTCAAAGATTCCGAAACTGACTCGTGCTCAGTTAATCGATGATGCACTGTATCTGGCCAGAGATAATCTTTTGGATGTTGAAATATTATTGAACATTCTCACGTATCTTTCCAATGAAACGGACATCGTTCCGTTGAAAGCAGGCTTGAAAGCATTTAAGCATTTGGATCGTGTTTTGCGTGGAAACGATAACTATGCCTCATATCAGGCGTTTCAAACCAATGTTGTAGGGAAGATTTATGATAAAATGTTATTGAACCATCAAACGGATCACATTTCCAAACTGTATCGTGTCGAAGTTAGAAGGAGAGCCTGCGAGTTAGGTGTGCCGAAATGTTTGCAGGAAGCTGTCAGTTTGTTCGATCAATTCGAAACGATTGAACCGGATATGCGGGCTCCGGTGATTTGCGGTGCGATGAAGGGAAGCGACAACTTCAACATTTGGGCCATGGTGTTACGTCGAATGTTTTACCTCTTTCGGAACTTCGAAGAGAAGCGTATAAATATTGAAGAATTAAATGACATTTTGGCCGGATGCGGATGCGCGACCAATGAGGAGAGACTTATCCATTACTTGTCAATTTCTCTTTCCAACGGAATCGCATAATGATGTTTAACTATATTATGTTAGGTGGACTGAAGGGAACAGAGATTGCTCTTCGCAATCTGGCGAATGAATCGAGCACGCTGCACAAAAGATATGGTAGTTTATACAACATTGTCAGTAATTTAAAGTACGCGATCAGTATACAGAAACAGCTGCAAATGTATGCCGCCTTCATACATAATCATACGTTTGAAGACATATTTTTTGTTCAGAATGAGGTCTACGAAATAGCCAAAAGAAAACTAACTTCAAAGCCTTTTTCACGAATGTGTCCAACCTTGAAACGTCACAATTGTAGCTGGCGGCGATATACTTCTAGACGGCTTGCAACGAGGATCCGTTGACTCTTCGGTTTATTGGCGTCTCGCTTAGTGAATTTGGATGTCTTCGTTACCTTATTCCGGGGAAGAACAGCTGAAGCTCAACGATTTTCGAGCGGATTATATAGAGCGTAAATTAAATACAATCAAACTTTGATCCCTTTGATTCCAAGGGAATTTAATCCATAGTAGGGATGGAAAAACTATCATTAATTACTGATAGTTATCAGTAAGCAATAATATCACTAAGTATCAGTAAGGTTTCGCAGTTATTGATGCTTACTGATACAGTTACGTCGTCCCGTTAAAAAAATCAGTTGGATTAAATAAATGGTAGGTAGTTGCGTACGATAGACGAGAGTGACACAATATATCGTCGTTGTCGTCAGCAGCCTAGAGCCGGGGTGGCTCGTGCTGTTTCAAGCAGTCGTCTCTATTTAACTCTATCTTGGGCCATTCGTCGCAAGTTTCCCAATCGTCTCAAAACTCATAAATCACTTTCGACTTGGTCAAGCCATCTTGCATGTTGAGCCTTCGTGTGTCCGGTGCCGGTGGGGTTGTTGAAAGGAACTGTTATCGTTGCTCTGTCGTTCGGCATCCTTACGACAAGCCCGGCCCACCGTAGCCTACCGATTTTCGTCAGATGTAGATGGGGGTCTCTGGGATTCTCAAGCAGTGAAAGTATGTCGTGATTCATATACTTCTACCCTTGATGAAAATCATGCCTCTCGTTTCGATACTCGCTGATCGGAACACCGCCTCAAGACTGACGTTGAATAGCATACTACATAAGCTGTCACATTGTCCCAACCCTCGACGAGTCTCGAAGGGACTCGAGTGTGTCCCGGAGACGAGCGAAGCACATCACTCGTTCCAATATAGCTCTGATTAGTCGGGTCAGTTTATCCGGCAAACCGGTTTCGTGCATTATGTACCATAGCTGGTCGCGATGGACTGTATCGTATGTTGCTTTGAAATCAATAAAGATGTGACGATGTATCCTCAACATTTCTGCAAGATCTGTCAGATGGAAAAAATCTGGTCGGTAGTCCCGCGAGCCCCCATGAAGTCCACCTGATAAATTACAATGTAAAATTACAATAAATAATGCAGTTATTACAATTGCCTATTTTTTTGCTACAGTGCCGTGATGGGTAAAATTACTGATATTTACTGATAGTTATCAGTAACGTACTGAAACTACTGATAGTTATCAGTAACGATTTTTAATGATAGTTCCCATCCCTAATCCATAGCTCTTCTCCTATATATTACTGTCATCCGTGTTAGGGAAGTATTGGCGTGGGAAGGCAAACATTTTTAGCAAAAATAAAATTAAAGCAACGTCATGAGTTAGAAGACCGCATGGTGAGTCACCACATATTTAACGTTTTATAGATCAAATCAGAAGAAATTCTTCATGATTTAAAGAATCAGCGACGTTTGGAAATTTAATTAAAGAAATTTAGTATACAGAAAATTTTCATCTCTTCATTAACAAATTCGTTCGTCCTAAAAAGGACGGGTTGTGGTAATTTATGAGGTTGAGAATCCGGCCAGCAGAAATGCTTGAATGTTTGAAACAACACCTCCCAGGGCAATGGTGACAATGGTTACCGGACAGAGCATTTTCCATTAATTCAAGCTCTTCCGCTCCCGCAACCAAATATTCTAATATAGCAGATAATAGATCGATGTTCCGGTACCAACGCGTTCTGCGCACTCTACGCCAAACAATGATCGGCTGCTGCTGCTGCGCTGCGTTTTACCAGTTTGCCGAGTCCAGTGAGGGAGATATAATCGCAACTCTCTGCTGTCTACTCTGTACCGTACCGATGTCAATGCGAAAATGATGCCGTTCGCCGGCTTACTTCTGATTATATACCAGAGCAAACGGCACCAAGTTGTAACAAAGGCGGATCAACGTAGGGCAGAGAATCATAGACACGAAAGAAAGGCGGTACAACGTACAACGAAACCGTACATTGTTTGAACAAAACCGGTGTCCGGTGCTTCCTTAATGAAGAGCTACCAGTTTCTGCAGAGCAACCTAATATGAATCATCGACATCGTCTTCATGCCACCGAAAATCAGTGAAAAGGCAGCAAAGCGCGATAGGAAAAAGAAGACAGAAATATTCTTCGGAAGGTTGGTCTTAATACAGTTTAAACATGTAATTTCTGACGGGCTCGTACTTCGAACGCTCATACTAAACTGCCAACATCACTTTAAAATGTGAGAAAAATCCATTTTACTGCTTCGTATACTTTTATTCAGTAGTTCTTAAAAGAACTGATTGTTTTCTACCAGATATTAGTAATGCAAATCAACGAAATTTACATCTAGGCAGCAGTTTTTTTCGGGCACCTTCTCTGCTGGAACGACTTCCTTTGACTCTGGGGCTTTCGGTGCCTTTGCTACGGTTTTCATTGGCTTAGTAGATTTTTGTTCGGGGGCACCATCGCATATTTATTAGTACAGCTTTAATCGGAGCCGCCTTTGCAGCAGTTAGCAAAGATAAATTATTTTCGTCCGTTTTATCAACCTTGAACGAATCGGAATCGCCTGTTCTTTTTGTTTGGACCAGCTTTTCGACAGCTAATTTCAAAACCTTTTTCACGAATGTGTCCAACCTTGGAACGTCACAATTGTGGTTAGCGGCGATTTACTTCTAACGGCTTGCAGCGAGGATCCATTGATTTTATTGGGTATTGATAGCAGCAAAAACCATATCGTTCGCTGGCGGACGAGTCGGTGGCATCTTCGGTTTGTTGGCGTCTTGCTTGGTGAATTTGAATGTCTTCGATGCCTTATTCCGAGCAAGCAGCAACCGCTGAAGCTCAACAATTTTTGAGCGGATTCTATAGAGCGTAAATTAAATACAATCAAAGGTCAGCTTAACCCAACCCGGTAACAATGTGACAGCTCCCATACTAATCAAACGTACCTAAAACTACTGGTTCATGGTTCACGACAGATGTTTGAAAGCGGCGTAAATATCGAAGAAAGAGTTTATTATCATTTGTTTTGGCAAAAAATCTCTTGTGCATATAAGAACTGAATTGGTTTATTATTTCAATAGAGTATTTTACGAACTGACAACATTATGTCAAGTATCAAAACGTTTCCGTGGTAATGACAATAGCAGCATAACTGGTTCTTCTGTCATAATAACATGCTCTATTTGGTTCTGTCATGTAACAGAGTGTGTTGCGGCAGAAAGCCGCATTGTAATCCATCCATCGCAGTTAGCTTCTATTGTCCAGCCGAAGCTAGTCACAAAACGCTATTGTCCGTTCAACTGAACGTGATGCACAAAGGCTATTATTCTGAACATGCATTAAATCTATTTACCGCAAGTGTATAAAAGGCGAATAATAAATAGCAATTAGACAGTGCACTAGCAACCACCGCTGTTGGCGGATGGTTGCCGTAAGATAAATCTAGCGTTTTATTTTAGTGTGAACACATCCAGTCCCATTGGTAATCGGCCCCCCTAACGACGATCCGGAACATTGGTGCCGTGACCAGGATTTGCCCTGGCACAGACAACGTTTTACCAACGGGAGTTCAGTTTTATCGTTCGTGCTATCGGTTCGCAGCAACACGTGATATTTTCGACGCTGAATTAGTGATTTCAGCAACATCATTTTACTCGCGGGACATCAAGTTCGTCGACCGTGTTGCTGGCTAGCTGCTTGAGGTGGAACATTTGGTATGCGGACAGTGGATAGTTCCTGTTCGACGTTAGTTGTGTTAGACGTATTATTGCAGGTAGTGCGGTGTGCAATCGTTATCGGACATTTACGCTTCAGCTATGCCGGTGTGGGTGACTTCGCAGCCGCCTAGCAATCAATTCCCCCAGCGGAGCTATGCCGGTGTGGGCGAATCACAGCCGCTTAGCAAGATACATTCAGCTCCCGAGTCCCCGGTTCTTGGATTCAGCGTAGTAGTAGGAGGGCTGTACAGCACGGAAGCTTGCAGCATCCGAGAATGTATTAATTCCTGGAAGTGGTCAGTTTGCGGTTCGAGAAATTCGTCTGGGAATGCAGGCCTCGGACTACACATAGTCAGGCTTGGATTGCGACCAGCGAGCAATTACCGTCCGCGTCATTCGCCAGAGGCAGAGTTCAACTAACCCCCTGATATCATCGTTCATCCGTTCCATCTAAATGTGAACATGTAGCGTTCAGGGTTATTAAATCGGTTTGCTCTTGTAGTTTCGATAAGCTTAGCAATTAGAGCATGTGCCACTAGACATTATGGCTAGTTGGCTACGCATACGCAATGCATCTTGCGTACAAGTTATCCGAGTTTACTCTTTCCTAGAGCCGCTCATTCGCCATTCGCAAAACTCAAATTTCGAAGCACGAAGCGTAAACTGCCTTGCCATGTTCTTCTTCAAATTTGCCCGAAGAAAGTTCAATAAACTCTGGGAAATGAAATGGTTAGATGCATAAAACCAAAGGGAAAAAGAGAGATTTGTTCGCGTTTGAATTGGTCGCAGAAGTTCGTTACAAAATTCCGCTTTCAAATTTAAAAACCTCGTTCCTATCTGAGGGTATTTCAAATCTCGCTTCGATCATTTCTATCCGATCAGTGGAGCAAGTCAGAGTGTGTGATTTTTTGTTCCGCGAATTGAAACGAGGTTTGTGCTAAGAGTGAGAATGTCTTTAGGTTAGTTAAATTAATTAAGTATCTTTCGTTAGGCAGGATAGCGCAGTCAGGAGTAAAATCAGTGGAGGCTTTGCAAGCAAGTGTGGAGAATACAAAAGGTAAATAGTGCGAATTTAAAAATTGGCTCTTGGCTTTGGCTCACCGCGTCGAACAGCCGTTCGACGGCTTTTTGTGTTCGTTTTTTTAAAATTTTTCAAGCGCTCGGCGAAAGCTAACAACCACACCGCCGCAAAGCTCATCTACCCTTCTGCCGCACACTTTCGACGCACTTTCGGCTAGAATCGGGGATTTTGGCACCGCTAAACCGCCACCGATTGGGATAATCGGCCCCCGCTGAACGTAAACCGTCGCCGATTGGAATAATCGGCTCCCGCTAAACCAAACCGCCGCCGATTGGATTAATCGACCCGTGCAGCACATAAAAACCGCTGGTTGGACTAGCCGGCATATGCTGAGGTAGACGCCATTTTGATTTGGGAAGCCAGCATAGTGCAGTCCAGCAAATAAACCGCCTTTGGCGGTGATTCACTGTAGCTGCGGTACCCGGATTGCAGCATCGCCGTGGAGTAGTGTGAATCTTCGCTAATTTCGAGTGAGTACGCTATAAAATCCCTGCGCAGGGTGATGCGCTAAAGCGCTACAGTGAGCCAACCCATACTATCATAGTAAATAGTGAAAGCTCGCGAGCCAAGCCGAAGAATTAGAGTAGTAGGTCGAGCTTATAGTATAAATGTAGGCGCTATAGTAGTTCTCCACCCACGCAATTATGGTGCCGTAAGCAAGCATTAGAATAGTTCAAAATCCTAGGAAAAGTAAGCATGTAAATAGAATAAAAATTGTTAATCGTAATTTCTGTTTGTTAGTCCTATTAATGGAGCGATATTTAATTTGGTCTAAATAGTCTAAGGGTGTCTCACGTCTCGCGTTCGTCTTAGTTTGGTTGATTTTGTTTGTTTAGTACTCCAGGTTGGACTGCTTGGGAAATCAGTCCCCGCACTCGGACTTTCGAAGCTGGTCAGTGGTCTGTTCGTACAGAGTTTGGACCAGTGATGAGAAAAATACGAGTCGGATTTTGATTTAGGGATTTTTTAGTGAACTTCTGAGGCTTTAGAGACATTATCGTTCGTAGACTGAGTACCTTTGGCGGATTGCGTCTGCTGTTTTGTTTTCCCCCTTTTGAGTTTATTGAACTGACCCGCCCTGAGGCGGAGTTTCTGGCCGGGCAAGCCTGAACGTGGCAAGTGACCCTCTCACGAGGTGGCGCTTAAGTCACTTGCTTCAGAGATTTGGGGAGCGAATAGCGGACTGACTAGGTGGCCGTATTTCGGCAGGCTACAAACATCTGTTCCTCCGTACGCCATA
This sequence comes from Sabethes cyaneus, assembly GCF_943734655.1. Lineage (NCBI taxonomy): Eukaryota > Metazoa > Arthropoda > Insecta > Diptera > Culicidae > Sabethes > Sabethes cyaneus. Next base: position 125,853,699 of record NC_071355.1, on the reverse strand, counting down.
GTGAAAAACCGATGGTTTTGGTGGTGGAGTATGTTGCGGCAGAAAGCCGCATTGTAATCCATCCATCGCAGTTAGCTTCTATTGTCCAGCCGAAGCTAGTCACAAAACGCTATTGTCCGTTCAACCGAACGTGATGCACAAAGGCTATTATTCTGAACATGCATTAAATCTATTTGCCGCAAGTGTATAAAAGGCGAATAATAAATAGCAATTAGACAGTGCACTAGCAACCACCGCTGTTGGCGGATGGTTGCCGTAAGATAAATCTAGCGTTTTATTTTAGTGTGAAGACATCCAGTCCCGTTGGTAATCGGCCCCCCTAACGACGATCAAGAACAGAGTGTTTTTTGTACAACTGCAACGATCTCTATTGCTTGGATTTACTCTTGAATTTTGCTTAACTTGTTCTGTTAACGACAAAATCGATCCAGCAATCATAAAAGAGCATTTCATTTTGAATTGCGCAGCGGATAACTTTCAATGAAACACGCAATATTTAAATACTTTAGAGCAGACAACTCGTACACAAGAGTGACAATCTTGTAATAAATACCGCTTTTTATCTTGTAAACAAATCAATCGAACAACCCACCAAGAATTCAAACAGTTTCACCGAAAACATGAAACAATGCTGAAATAATCAATACGCACTTTTCAAATCGTTGTCCAGACAGCTTTTTGCGTTCACATTTAACGTAACAAAAATTAACATTTCCTTTGGAAATCGAAGGTGCGTCAATTTTGGCCAGCACGTAAAAACGATCGTCGCGACATTTTTGACACTGGCGGGTGTTATGGGAAACTATTAATAACTGTCACTATGTTACGGGGTAGGCTTAACCCATAGCTCATTTCGTATATATTTCTGTCATCTGTGCTAGAGAAGCATTGGCGTGGGAAGGCAAAAACATGAAAATAATGAAATAATGAATATCCGTCTAAAATTTTCTCAATTATTAAACGTTTGTTTGGAAAACATGGAATCTATTGTATTGTTATGGATTTTTTGAAAAATTTCCAATCGATTGATACCAATATCTCTAGAATCTGTTGACGGATGACTGAGTTATAAGCGTGCAAACCATAACCACTTTTCGTTACATGTTCCCTTTTCGTTTTTCTAAAGTGCACCCCAATATAGAAATCAAAGAAGTAGTCCTACTTCAAAAAGTAGTCAAAGTTCTTACTTATTGGTAGAGTTTTAGACCAGAGCGTAGATGCCAGGTTTTGCTCGAACGATTGTTCGAACTTCCACTTCTGTTCTGTGGAATTAGTCTACCTTCATGACAACAACCTGAAATAGAGTAAAGAGAATGAAGAGCTAGGCACTAGATAAGACATCAAATGAAATTCTAGATAGAACTGTCAGTGGCGATATAAAACCTAATGAAATTCTCAGCACACTAAAAGTCGCACGCGCAAAGATCCGTGAAAAGATCCACGGATCAGTCATTCTTTTTACAGATCGGATCTTTTCAATGGATCAGGAGCGGATTGCCAATCTCTAAATCATTATAGCTTTTGAACCCGTTTAAGGCACAAAAGAGCATCTTTGCGGTAAAAATGTTTCATTGGATAAGCCAGACGTCGCGTTTCAATTTATTCTTGAATAACTTGATATTTAAATACCACCAAATTATTCAAAGCTGTCAAATAACGATTTTGGGAAACAAGATCAGGTCCCAGGAACGTCACTTACAATAGTAAAACATCACTCAACAATGAAGTAATGAAACTTCAGTTTCAACAAAAGCAGCGCCGCTTCGTTTCAAAACTGGTTTCAATCAGCGTCAATGAAGCGATTTTTACTTCATCATGACGACCGGTCTTGAACTTTTATTTGTATTTTTCTATCAAATATTCAGTAGAAGTCCAGCAACTTTGAATGCAATTGAATTGAATTTGAGTAACATTTTCTACTACTTAACGCATATTGTAATTAACCTACTCATCGACAAATCGGGCCTGACTGTCAGTCGTCTTCATTTCAAACAACCACTAACTTCAGCTGGAGCTTACTTGAAACGTTCTGTTCAACAAGTCGTTTCATCCATGTATGAAGCGAAGATAAGAGAAAGTCAGCGTCATTTATTTGTTTTGACAATGCAGGACCCTGATCAGAAATGGCGATCTTTGCGTTTTTGAGCATTCTTACTATCAAAAGATCTGTCAGGAAAGAATTTGAAAAATTTTCCAAGTCTTCGGAGTGATTCATTAATTAAACTCCAAGCCTCTATTTGCGAATAGTCGGATTGATAACAGAGAAGAGAAGGTATCTGTGAATGATAATGTAGAGGATACAAAGGCGTTTCGGTTTGGGGATGGAGAAAAATTCATAGAGATACTGTAGGAGGCCGAGGCGTTGATTATGCTGGAAGCTGCAATACTGGAATTTTTGAAAATAGTAAAAAGCAGGTTTCGCTACTATAAGTTCGGAGAAATGAAAGGAAAATGCCTGATGCGCTTAGAGCCGTTTGTCTGACTTCGATGAAAGTGGAAGTTTTTTCAATCGTTAGATGCGTTGCAACAAAATCCGTTCTAGCAAGGGAAATACAGGGGTTAGTCCATCATAATGATGGTAATGGTGTATCACAGTAGTTGATGTGATTTTGTGGTGCCAATAAATTTACAAATTAACGTGTGAAATATGTAGCAATTAAGGCAAAATGTAATAAAAAAAACAATTAAGTAATTAATAATTATTGAAATGATTATTGAGAAATCAGGGTTCCACCAATCAGCCAGCGACGACGGCAGAAAGATCTTTCTTCACACGATGCTGCAACTATATAAAAGCTTTTCCCCCGGTGCAGTCCCTCATTCATCGAACGGACGCGAAGGAAGCAGCATCTACTCCAGCAACTACAAGCAGCAGCCAGCGGTGAGAAGAAAATCGGACGCGAGCAGTCATCGGGCAGGAAAGCATTTAAAGGTTTTTGAAACATTGTTGGCGTCTTCGTACGCCAGCTATATAATTGCTTTCCCCCGGTGCAGTCCCTCATTCATCGAACAGACTCGAAGGAAGCAGCATCTACTCCAGCAACTACAAGCAGCAGCCAGCGGTGGGAAGAAAATCGGACGCAAGCAGTCATCGGGCAGGAAAGCAATTATATAGCTGGCGTACGAAGACGCCAACAATGTTTCAAAAACCTTTAAATGCTTTCCTGCCCGATGACTGCTCGCGTCCGATTTTCTTCTCACCGCTGGCTGCTGCTTGTAGTTGCTGGAGTAGATGCTGCTTCCTTCGCGTCCGTTCGATGAATGAGGGACTGCACCGGGGGAAAAGCTTTTATATAGTTGCAGCATCGTGTGAAGAAAGATCTTTCTGCCGTCGTCGCTGGCTGATTGGTGGAACACTGATTTCTCAATAATCATTTCAATAATTATTAATTATTTAATTTCTTTTTATTACATTTTGCCTTAATTGCTACAAAATAGTGTTGTATTTTGCTATAGCAATATTCTAATGTGTGACCGTAGTGATTTTAAATCGAGCTAAATAGAAAAACAATTGCAACAGCAGCCTGTTTTTGTTAAATTTTGTTTTATTTAATATCCCCCCAGCGCGCCACTATAGCAGCTGCGGCGGCGATCATTGTTTTTTTGACGTAGGACTACGTCTTTGTTTACTATACTGGGACTGGGTAGCACTTTGTAAAAACGAAAAATAGAAGTGTAACGTTTGAATGAAATATTTCAAACGCTAATAGCTACTATACTACTGAACGAAACATAACAGTTAATATGTCGTTGGATAGATAAAATGTCCAGCAATTTTATAGTAACATATTAATAATAATTTTTTATACGCTAAATAGTGAAAATGTGTGTAAAGTTTTAAGGCAGAATTTTCCCATACATTTCCCTTGTGATCGCCTAGCTTCACAGGCACGGACGACAATTAGATACACCAAAGGATTTGGATCCAAATGATAACCTTTGAGACCACTTTGTAAGCCACACCCCTTTTCCAATCCAATTGGCAACACCGACCCCGAAGACAAGCGGAATCAGCGTGCAATGGCCAGCAGTCGATCTGGTTTCCCCCACCACCTACACTAGCTTACAAGTAGCAGCGGCAGTGCCAGTGACTATAAAATGGTGCACTTGGTTCGCCGCCTGCTCATTTATCGCACTATCGTTAACGCTCCATTTTGCGTTATACCATGGTAACATGGGAAATGCTTGCTCATGCTTGCTACACTAGCTTACAAGTAGCAGCGACAGTGCCAGTGACTATAAAATGGTGCACTTGGTTCGCCGCCTGCTCATTTATCGCACTATCGTTAACGCTCCATTTTGCGTTATACCATGGTAACATGGGAAATGCTTGCTCATTCAGCGTCGGATAATCATTTGAGCAGCAGCAGCAGTCGATCTGGTTTCCCTCACCACCTACACTAGCTTACAAGTAGCAGCGGTAGTGCCAGTGACTATAAAATGGTGCACTTGGTTCGCCGCCTGCTCATTTATCGCACTATCGCACTGACGGACGGTCAGTATTTTATTTACCATCGACGGCTATCGGACACTGAAGGCAAATGGAAACGGATCGACTGACGGGCAGCAAATTCAGCAGTAGGCCGTTGGGGTCTTAAACAGTTCTTATAAAAACTATAGTAATTGAAGAATGGAAAGATTTTTCTACACTTTTTAAAATGGTTAACGCTCCATTTTGCGTTATACCATGGAAAATGCTTGCTCATTCAGCGTCGGATAATCATTCGAGCAGCAGCAGCAGTCGATCTGGTTTCCCCCACCACCTACACTAGCATTAGCTTACCCCACCACCTACACTACACTAGCTTACAAGTAGCAGCGGCAGTGCCAGTGACTATAAAATGGTGCACTTGGTTCGCCGCCTGCTCATTTATCGCACGATCGCACTGACGGACGGTCAGTATTTTGATAAAACTAATCCATTTCTACTTTACAGTGATTTGGTATTTCCTATCACTCCTGTATTAGCGGACAACCATCGTCCTAGAGTCTAAAGGACCGAATAGCGACATCCATCTATATATTGGCAACAGTAATTACAGTACTGATTTTTAAGAAGTGCTATCAGCTCAAACATAGTTCTTTTCAGGGCCACCAAACAATTTCAAACGGTTTTTTTCCAAACCACCTTGATTCAATGAAGAATTAGATCAGAATATTTCGAATATATTTATATTAATATATTTTATTTATTTAATATTTCTTTTACAAATAAACACTCAAACAATGATACTCACAAATACTCAATACTCAATACAATACAATACTCAATTAGTCTTTGATTTAATGATCAGACATAAAGTTATACTTCATCGATTAAAACATGTTATCAATATAATGAGTATTATATGACACAGTCCTACGTCACCCTTTCGTACAACCCTTAGGGCTGTATACCTTGTAGTTTTTTCGTCTTGTCTCTGTTCACTCTGCATGTCTGTTGGTGGCGTCCCGCGTTTAATTTGTATTGGCGATGATTTGTTCGGCCTGTGGATTGGTAAGTGTAGTATCAGATTTGCCGCTGAAATGTGCGGGCAAGTGTGCACGAGTATTTCACTACAAGTGTACACCGCTCAGCAAGGCAGCGACAAAGATGTTGACAGATAACGATAATCTTTGCTTTAAATGTAATGATTGTCTATCAGACCAGTGCTGTGTTGGGCAGCAGAGCGATTTGATCTCGGACGTCAAGAGAATAGAAGAGGAGATGCGGAGAGTCTCTGCACTCTCCGACTCTGTCGTTGGCATGCGAGAACAAATTTCTGCTCAGATAAGCGACGGGTTGAAAAACGCTATGGAACAGTTGAATGGGTCTCTTGAAAAATTAATGTATGACAAATTGGAATCATTCACTAAGTCGATTTTTGATATTAATGCACAACAGAATTTAGGTGCAATGAATAATGCTTGCGCACGATCTGAAACGATTCGTTCTGAATCCGATCAGATTGGTAAAAAGCGAAAAATAGATAACTGTGATAATAATGATGATGATGTTTTTCACGACGGCGCAACTTTTGCGGAGGTCGTGAAAAAACGAAGTAAAGGTAAAACATCGGGTAACAATAATGTTAATATTAATGAAATTAGTAACAGTCACAATAACGGGTTCAAACCGGCTAAACTTAAAACTCGTCCGGTCATTGTGATCAAACCTAAAGAGTCTAAACAAGCTTGCGATGATGCTCGTAAATTTTTGAAACAACAGTTAGATCCTAGAACACACAAAATTAGTAATTTCCGGAACGGTAAGGATGGTTCAATTATTGTTGAATGTGCCGTTGGCGAAAATATACAGACAGTAAAAAATGACATTGAAAGTAATCTGGGTGAAAGCTACAGCGCTGTTGTTCCCACGTCGTCGGTGCCAAGATTGAAAGTAGTGGGTATAAGTGATAAATTTTCTTCTGATGATTTCATTGACTTCATAAAAAGTCAAAATGAAGGTATAATAATAAACGATGTAAAAGTAGTAAATATATATATGAAAACCCACGTTTCATTTACAACAAGTTTACCGCTGTGATTGAAGTTGATGTAGCAACGTACGACTCCATGTTATCTGCAAAACAAGTAAACATAGAATTTGATCGGTGTTTCGTTGTTCCCGCGATTAATGTATTACGATGCTTCAAATGTGGAGAGTTTGGACACAAGAGCATGGATTGCAAGAATTGTGATACCTGCTCGAAGTGTAGCCAAAAACACAAGACATCGGAATGCACCTCAACTGTATTGAAATGCATTAATTGTACAAAAATGAATAAAGAACGTAATAAAAATTTAGACGTTAACCATGCCGCATTTAGCTGAGAGTGTTTAATTTTTAGGAAACTCTTTGAGCAAAAGAAAAGCAGCTTGCGTTTCATTAAATAGCAACAAAGTTCCAAGAAGAGTTTTAATGAAATCGATTTTTTATATTTCAATATTGCGGGTTTGTCCACTAACTACGCTGCATTACGTCAGATTGTCGAAGAAAAACGTCCATATATGGTGTTTTTATCAGAAACTCACATTGTAGATATGGAAGCATTTGATCAATATAGCATTCCGGGATATACCGTTACTGCTTGCTTATCACATTCGAGACATACTGGCGGTGTTGCTATTTATGTCAGAGAATCAGTTCAATTCAACCTTCGTTTCAAGGAAGTGAATGATGGTAACTGGTTCTTAGGCATTACAGTTGTGCGTGGCATGAAGATGGGTAATTATGGTGTGTTGTATCACTCTCCCAGTTCTAGTAACCAGCGTATCGTTGAAATTTTGGAAGACTGGCTAGAGACATTTCTTGATTCTTGGTGGTTTTAATATTAACTGGTTTGATAACTCAAATTCTCAACAATTGAAGCGTCTGGTTGAATTTTTCGATTTAAGACAGACTGTAGATGAATACACACGTATTTCCCAGCATAGCAGAACTTTAATTGACCATGTCTATTCTAATTTTGATATTGTTTATTCACTGGTAGATATTGAGTGTTGAAAATAACCGATCATGAAACATTATTTATCAAAGTTGTGAATAAGTTACATATTAACGAGGAATTAGTAAAATTGAAGTGCTGGAGAAAATATTCGGAACAGGCTGTGTCGAATCTCGTTGAGAGAAGCGTAGATTTTCCACTCGCGACGGGTAATTTAGATGAATCTGCAGCTGTGCTTACAAACACTTTGAAAACATGTACTAATCAATTAAACAAAAATTTGTTTCTTTAAAGAACTCGAACAGCTGGTACAATTTGGATCTCTTGCGCCTTAAACGTAAGAGGGACAAATGGTACAAAAAATTTCTTAGGTCTAATAGCCAAAATCATTGGAATAAGTACACGAGTGCGCGGAATAAATATTCACAAGAAATTAACAAAACTCGCTGTGAATATATCCAGAGGAAGATTTATCAGCATCAAAACAACAGCAAAGAGTTATGGAAAATTTTGAAGAATCTATTAAAACCAAGTAATTACAAACCGCGGTCCATAACTTTTAATGGCACGTTAGAGCAGTCAGAACAAGTGATTGCGTCTAAGTTAAATGATTATTTTGTTGAGAGTGTTTCGTTGATCAATCAGTCCATTGACTTAGTCGATGAACCGGATGAAATTAAACAACAAATCAATAGTAATTGTATACCGCCATCCGGGGTGACATTGGGCCACGGGGGTGAGATTGTGCCAAAAACCAAAAATGTTTATTTGTGAAAATTTATTATATCTGTAGAAACTGGTGACTTAAATTCAAAATGATAATGAACATAACATGTTTATTCATAACTTAGAATGGAACACAGATAATATTAGCAAACTATTTAGCCTAAACAGGGTTTCAAAGTTCGCGATCAAAAATACGCGGAAATAACGCTTGTAAAAAATGTCCCGCATTGCAAGATTTCACATACACAACAAAAATACGTCAGTATACACCAACACACTCACATTCTTTTCTATTTAGCACAATATTTTGACAGGTTAGATTGCATCATCCATTTTGGAGCAAACAGCATCATAGGTCTGCTAAATAATTTAAACTAATTTTTACTTTTTCTCTGGAAATTTCAGATACTTTGAATAAACACTCTAATATAAGACAAATATATTATACCGTGTATAAACTGCCAGTTTTAAGGAGGGGGGAGGGGGGTAGGATAGGCCACATGTTCTGCGGCCGCAGGTTCTTGAACGAAGTAATGGTTACTTTTGTTAAATAATCAAATATTTCATTTAAATAATCAGATATTTCACCGATCGTGATCAATTTGAATACATTCACATAATCAAATAGGTATGTTTCCTTGGGATACACCCCTTCATATATCTCCCCCTTGTCAACCCTAGAAACGCTACTGGCTACATAAAGGCTCTCCATTGACTACGAACTCATTTTTAGTTATTTCAGACCACTCCGGGTTATTTTCGTTCATATTTTTTGTATGATGCGCTGTTTTTGGCCGGCCCCCTGCCCCTAATAGTCCACTTAGTTCATGGACGGCACCATGTGAACTACTTTATACTGATCTTTATGTGTATTGTTTATAAACATGCTAATGTTCACTGTTTAGGTTTTTAGCCTAACTTTATGTTTTTGGCACAATGTCAACCCCTAGATAGGGTGAGATTGTGCCAAAGTTGATGCACTTCCAGTAAAACTAGGTTTCATTGTAACTAGACCATCTCTACGTTAATTGTTAATTGAACAATTTAGTATATATTGACAGCTTCGAAGTCAACTTAGTTCCTAAATTGTGTGTATACTGAGCTAAAGAACAAAAATATATACTTTTTTGGCACAATCTCGCCCCGGATGGCGGTACTTGAAGGTTTTCACCAAATTACATTAGATGAACTTAGAAATATTTGCTTTTCATTAGGAAAATCGACTGGAGTAGACAACGTTGCTAGAGTTATTCAAGATTGCTTTCATGTCATTGGTCACGCTGTATTGGGCCTGATTAATAAATCATTGCAAACTGGGTATGTTCCTCAAGTGTGGAAAGAATCGTTGATTATTCCGATTCAAAAGGTTGCTGGGACGATTAAAGCCGAAGAATTTCGTCCCATCAACATGTTGCACACTTTAGAAAAAATCCTAGAAATTGTTGTAAAAAATCAATTGCTGGAATACCTAAGTAGTAATTCCTTGTTGATTCCGGAACAATCGGGTTATCGAGAAGGTCATTCTTGTGAAACCGCATTGAACTTGGTGTTAGCGAAATGGAAAGACTACTTAGAGCGTAAAGACACAATAGTTGCTGTTTTCTTGGATCTGAAACGCGCTTTTGAGACAATTTCAAGGCCCTTATTGTTGAGAACAATCAAGCGCTTTAGAATTACTAGTACTGCATTCAAATGGTTTGAAAGCTATTTGTCCAACAGAACTCAAAGGACTGCGTTTAATGATTTTGTATCTAGTCCAGTGGGTAACAATCTTGGTGTACCCCACGGTAGTGTATTAGGGCGCCTTTTGTTTATTATGTACATTAATGACATGCGACGGGTTTTACGTTTTTGTGATATCAATCTTTTTGCAGATGATACCGTGTTGTTCATTGCAGCCAAAGATTTAAATGAAGCCGTTTTACACTTGAATGAAGATTTACGTTATCTAAGTAGATGGTTGAAGTATAAGCAATTGAAATTGAATATAACTAAAACACAATGTATGGTTATTTCACGAAATCGATTAGATGAAAACGTCTCAATTCAGATTGATGACGAGACAATTGAACGCGTTCGGGAGATTAAATACCTTGGAGTGATTATTGATGACAAACTAAAGTTCAATGCTCACATTGACAATGTCATCAAGAAAATTGCCAAGAAGTATGGAATCCTATACCGATTGAAAAACGAATTAACTATTTGTAGTAAAATACAGCTATACAAATCAATCATCTCTCCTCACTTGGACTTTTGCCCATCCATTTTATTCCTGGCCAATGAAACACAAATACTGAGGCTTCAGCGCTTGCAGAATAAAATTCAAAGTTGATTTATTTGAGATAGACCAAAATTCACTCCCTAATATTTTGATATTATGCACAAAAAATCACGATCTTTCAAACGCAATCAACCGATTTTAATTCTGCTTGCACCTTTCTGAGATACTAACATTTGAAAACGGCCTATTTTTATCATAAAAATTAATATAAGTGTAGAAGTAAAGTAGATAGCCAATTTCTTTTTCACCAAAAGTTGCGTCTTATTACGCCTCAAAGGTCATCTGAGGAAGTATTTTGCGAGAAATACAAAATAAAAAAGTTATGGAGAAAAATCGCGAAATAGCAGGGTCACCCTAACTTGACTCAGGAAAATCGCTCTAATATGGAAACGGTTCGAGATAGAAGGATTTCGTCTTCTGCAATATTACTCAAAATACTTCAAGCTATAAAATTGCTGAAGTGAATATCGCTCTATCTTGTTTCGTTTTGAAGATAATTTCTTGATCTTGGTTAATTTAAGGGTCACCTTAAAATAGCTCATGCCAAAAAAGCGGCATCCTAAATCAAGATTGTATTACTAAGACGTAAATAGTCTAAAATCAACGACTACTGAGTAAACAATTTTTTCCACCTAATTTGGCTTTCTGGACCATAGTGCACTGGAAGCATTCCCAGGTCCGCAGCGTGCCATGGCAACCCTGTAGCAGTTTGTAAGTACCCCGGCGGAAGTGGTCGTTTCAGGGAATATTCGAAATCATGTCAATATGGGTGTCAAACTTCAGGACTCTCGTCAATTTTTGAAGTTTGACATCCATATTGGAATGGTTTTGGTCATGTTTTAAAATGATCATAAAGGTAAGACATTACTGGCAACATTTCCAAAACTGATTTCACTAAAATGGCCATATCTCGGTTGTTTCTCGTCGGATCTTCGTTCTTCTTCGACCAATCGACTGGAAATGAAATCTAGTTTTGGGATAAAATATGTAAATTAATAAATTTCCATGACAGAAAAAGATACAGGAGATTAAAAAAATCAGTTTTTGACATACCCCCAGACAACCCGAAATATCTCCGGTGTCGGCTGAATATTACAAATTTTGAAATATTTTCGGAAAACTAGAAAAATTTCCCCGTCGAATGCAATTTGTTTCGTCTAAAAATGTTCATTTTTGTAAAAGTTATGTCCGTTTTAATTTCATCAAAATTTTACATGTCTCAATCATTTTGTCTAACTGTAAATCGCTAAGCGTATTATATCTGCTTAAATTCTACTTTGCCGAGCACTGAACACTGAAGCTAAAGTATGAAAATAAAGACATTTACTGAAAATCATCAACATTTCTATTGATTTCGAATAATCTGCCAATACCGGTATTTTACCGGTATTACCGGTATTTTCCACACCAACACCGAAATACCTGTTTTCACCAAAAGCGCCCAACACCGACAGCCCTAGTCCATGCCGAATATTCCGAGAAGATATTTCTTGACTCTTGTTGTAAGTTTTTTTTGGTTAAGATAGATAGCCGTACTAGGACTTACGCTACCGAGTCTCGTGATGGGGCTGCCATCTTGCAGTGTCGAGACACACTGTGCCTCCTCCCCTGTTGGTATACGACCTTAGTTTCCACCGGTTACCCGATCTTCGCTAAGGTTGCTCGTATTCCAGCTGATTGTTTGTTTTTTAAGCGCGTCCAAAAAAAATAGCGTCTTCACAAAGAATATAAAACACACTAAAATAAGCAACTTTGCTGCATATAGTAACTATCTATCCCTTACTGGCTGAGAAATTTAATGATTCGTTTAAAGAAACCACTTTAAAATCAAGCAAAGCAAAGCCATGGGTGTAAACGACCTTCAGAACTTGACCCTTCTTTATCGACAGACTTCTCAGCCGGTTATTAGAGCACAGGAAAATTACGGGGCTAGGGCAAAGATCCTATTAACTCTGTAGCGGCACTGATCAATCGACATTCGAACATACGACAACTGGCTTGTTAAGCTAGGATTCTACCCCGAAGCTAAACGCCACTTTAAAATTAGTTCTGCTCAAAAATTTTGCACACGTTGTTTTAATTGCTTTCCTATGTTCTATAAAGTTATTTAGTAGGTTAAAATACACTCTTTTTTTTTTTACGAGTTGGGAAATCTGCTGAGCACCTTAGAAGATACGGTACTATCAGACACCTGAAAAGATACCTCAGGGAGTGGGGTTTAGGTATCCCGACCCCCCTAATGGGGCGTGAGGATCCCGACCCACTAAAACCCTACTCGAGTCTCCAGCCTCAATCCCCCCTGGCACCACCTTATCGGTATTACTTCAGGGAGGGGCTATTGTGCTTAATGCACTCGCTTAGATAACTACTGGACTATGGTAGTTAGGCTGTTTATTCGCCGTTGATCGGCTCTCCAGTGGTTTTGTAGCTCGAGTACAATCTGGGTAGCAGCCGCATTGACCGCTCCCCAGATGTCCGAGCTGGAACACATCTTTTGGACTAAGTTATCCGGGGTAGTGTCCTGTCCGCTCACTGCCATCATGCTGCTTCTCGTGCCCGCGAAACGAGGGCATATGAAGAAAGCATGTTCTGCCGTTTCCTCAACATCCACGCATTCGGGACACGCGGGGGACTCCGCATGCCCAAACTTATGCAGATACTGTCTGAAGCAACCATGCCCTGACAGAATCTGTGTCAGGTGGAAGTTGACTTCGCCGTGGCGCCTGTTGACCCACCCAGATAGTTCCGGGATGAGTCGATGTGTCCACCGACCTTTTGTGGAATCAGACCATGCCCGCTGCCATGTGGTCATCGAGGCCGATCTTGTGGTACTCCGTATGCCTCTAGTTCCACGTTGGTTGAAGCACTCTACGTCTTCGCTGATGATAATGCCAATAGGCATCATACCTGCTAAGACGCAGATTGCGTCATGTGAAACTGTGCGATACGCACTCGCCACTCTCAAGCACATGAGACGATAGGTGCTTTCCAGCTTGGCTAGATAGCTTTTGGTACCTAACGCCGATGACCACACCGGTCCGCCATACCTAAGTATAGACTGGACCACGTTGGCTAATAGCCTTCGCTTGCTGCCATATACCGCAGAGCTATTAGACATCATACGAGACAATGCCGAAATAGCTGTGGAAGCCTTCTTGCAGGCATAGTCGACGTGGCTCCCGAACTTGAGCTTGTCGTCGACCATGACTCCCAGAAGTTTTAAGGACCGCGTTGACGAAATAGTGCAGTCCCCGACGCTGATCTTTGCTTGCTGTACCGACTTGCGGTTGTTCACCACGATAACCTCCGTTTTATGATGCGCTAGCTCCAGTTTCCTGGATCGCATCCAATCTTCAACAATGCTTATAGAGTGGGCAGCCGTCAACTCAACCTCTCTGATAGATTCACCATAGACTTCCAGGGTGATATCATCCGCAAAGCCGACAATCACCACCCCTATCGGGAACTTTAGCTTGAACACCTCGTCATACATGCCGTTCCACAACACCGGGCCCAGTATGGAACCTTGCGGAACCCCTGCGGTGATTGGAACGCACTTCTGACCCTCCTCCGTGTTTTAGCATAGCACACGATTCTGGAAATAATTTTCCAGGATCCTGTACAGCGACACCGGCACTTGGACGTTCCGAAGCGAGTTGGCTATGGAGTCCCAGCTAGCGCTATTAAACGCATTTCTCACGTCAAGCGTGACAACTGCGCAATAGCGGATACCAGTCCTCTTGCGCTGGATTGCCACCTCGGCTGTCTTAGTGACAGACAAGATTGCATCCACCGTAGATTTGCCTTTTCGGAAGCCGAATTGATTCCTTGACAGACCGTTTGTACCCTCCGTGTACTGTACGAGTCTGTTAAGGATAACCTTCTCCAGCACCTTACCGGCAGTATCGAGCAGACAGATCGGCCTATATGACGAGGGAACACCCGGAGGTTTTCCCGGCTTCGGCAACAGCACGAGGTTCTGTCGCTTCCATCTGTCCGGGAAGTGGCCAGCTTCCAGGCATCTCCTCATTACTGCTCCAAATAACTCGGGAGCCTCTAACATAGCCGCTTTAATGGCCATATTCGGGATTCCGTCTGGCCCCGGTGCCTTGCTCACCTTTAGGGATTTAGCGATCTCAATGAGCTCCTCATTCGTAACCGTCACTTCGTCCCCGACCGCCAAACCGCCGTCGCCCACGTTACTTTGGATGTTCGGCTGGGAGGCCGACCATCCTACGCTATGGTCTGAGATACTGGAACGTCGGCCGTGGGACGACTCAGCGGCCTGGGGCCAGGGCCTTGGCTCGTGGCGCGGAAAGAGGCCCTCGATGATCCGCTCCAGCATCTCTGGCGATTGCTCTGAGGGCGCCATCACTCCCTTGGTCTTTGCCATTACGACCCTGTAGGCATCACCCCACGGGTTCGCATTGGCACTAGCACATAACCTTTCAAAGCAGGCTCGTTTACTAGCTTTTATCCCACTCTTAAGCGCTGCGCGTGCAGCAGCAAGTGCTACTCGACATTCAGCCCTGTCTTCGTCCGAACGAGCTCTTTGCATAATTCTCCTCGCACGAAAGCAGGCTCCGCGGAGTTCCGCAATTTCATCTGTCCACCAGTAAGCCGGTGACCTGCCATACCTATGTCGACCTTTCCTAGGCATGGTAGCGTCACATGCTCGCGACAGTACCTCAACCAAATGATCAGCGTTCGGATCGGGCATACCACGATCACCGCACTCTCTTCGGATTGCTTCCACAAATACTTCGGGATCGAAGTATGAAGTCTTCCATCCACGGGTGGTTGGAGTGTCGGCTCTACTCGCCGCCTGCCGTCTCGTTATCTGACCGACACCATAGCGGACCGCCTGATGGTCGCTGTGAGTGTAGCCATTGTCTACCCTCCAGTCTCCTATCAGACCAGGACTGCCGAATGTCACGTCGATGATAGACTCCGCACCGCTCCTACTGAAGGTACTTGTGGTGCCGACGTTGACCAGATCTACGTTGAGCTTTGCCAGAGCTTCAAGCAGAATCCGGCCCCTGTGGTTCGTGCGACGACTTCCCCACTCTACCGCCCAAGCGTTAAAGTCGCCCGCCACAACCAACGGCCTTAGACCAGTCAGCACAACTGATACTCGGTCTACCATCCGCGTGAACTGCTCGATAGACCAACTCGGCGGAGCATAGCAGCTGCAGTAGAACACTCCACCCACTTTGGCAACCACGAATCCCTCGTCTGCAGTTGACACAACATCTTGAACCGGGAACCTGCTTGTCGTCCATATAGCCGCCGTCCCGGACCTATCCGACACCCAGTTACCGTTTCCGGCAGGGATGCGGTATGGGTCCGAGATGATTGCAATGTCCGTCAACGACTCAGTAACTGCTTGGTACAACAGCTGCTGAGCCGCGTGGCAGTGGTTCAAGTTCAGTTGCGTTACCTGCACTACGCCCGGGTTTTAGTCGCCAGCGCGCCTGCCGGGCACTTCGGGCCTCCTGTTGTGTGCTTAGCGTCCCGTTGGCCGGTACATATCAGGCACTTGGGTGGCGCAGTACAGTCCCTCGCTATATGACCCGTACCGCCACATCTCCTACACAAGTGGCTTCGGTCTGGCCCCTTACAGCTCCAGGACCTGTGCCCTCTCTCAAAGCACCGGAAGCAGGCCTCCGGCTGCTGGAACACGCTCAGTGGGCACACGGACCATCCCACCCTCAGCTTAGCCACTTTCAGGGCTGCATTTCCGTCTTCCAGTGGAAGTCTTATAGTTGCTACCTGGGTTCCCGCCGGTCCCTTACGCAGACGAACTGCCTCGGTAGTCACCACCACTTTGCATTGCTCGTTGAGAGCTCGTGCTAGTTCGCCCGCTTGGGTGATCTCGTCCAGGTTTTTAAGCTGGAGAGTCATCTCGGGCGTTAGTGCGCGGATCTGCACGCTATCGCCAAGGACCTTTTCTGCCAGCACTTTGTAAGCGGAACCCTTTTCAGTGGCGTTCTTTTTGAGTTCAAGAATCATGTCGCCTGTGCGAGAGCGGCGGATACTCCGCACATCCGCGCCAAGACCCTTCAACTGATCATGCCCTCTCATGGCCTTTAAAACTTCCGCATATTTCGGCCCCTCAGTTTTGAGGATAAGGGCATCGCCTTTGCTCCTTTTTTTCCTAGCCACTTTCGGTGGAGCTCGATCCTCCTCTTTCTTCCTGGCCTTCTTCTTTTTGACCAACTCCCACTGGTTGTCGGACGCTAACAGCGTCTTGTTACCCTCAGTAGGTTCTTCAGTTGGCTTACGACCCTCTGCTATCATGCGCTTCTTTGGACCCGTGGGGGTTTCTTCCCTTGGGGACTGCCTTGCGCGTTTGGCGGATGCCTTGTCGTTAGACTGCTCCGTAGTCGCGAGTGCCACGGAATGGTCAGTCATTGACGGGCAGGCATCTGTTTGTGCAGACCTTGATACAAGCGTCTTCTCTTTCTCTGCAACTTTTACTCGCGCTTCGAGTTCGCTGTGCTCCTTCGTCGCAGCACGCATGGTGCTCCGAAGCATGAGCAGACTTTGTTTCAGGTCCTTCGCTAAGGTGCTGCGACCTGCCACGAACTCGATAATGGCATCGAGTTGATGAGACGCCGCTACCACTCTTGGTAGCATGTCTCTCTTGCCTGCCACTGCTTTTATTAGCGACGGGCCGTTCATTGCTGCGTCCGGCGTAGATGCAGTTGGAGCGACAGGTGTGCCGTTTCCTTTTCCGCTTACGCTGGCGCTTCTACTGGTATCCATCGGCGGAGACCTCTGGATACCACTTCTTGCGAACGGATTGTCTAATCCGTCCGCGCTCACTGAAGTTATTATTTTATTTTGATTGCTCATATAGAATCCCACGAGTTGAGGGGAAAGAAGAGTCCGCCGCATCAGAGCCCTTCATGATGCGGTAAGGGCTGTTTACTGTGGAGGGCGCTCTGGTACTCCACAGGCTCCGTTTGAGGCTGAGTATTTATGAACCCCCCCCACCATTCATCCCTCGGCACGGGTCGCATGACACCTTGGATTAGGGGTTTATCCATTCTTGTTTTTACTTTTAGCCATGGATAACAGCTATTAAAACCATCCTCCTTTGGGGGCTTTGGACCCTCTGCTCAGGTTCTCAGTATTTTCAGGTTCATCGAACATGCTTCTACCGAGATCCGTCATTTGCAGGCGGAGAGTTTACACTCAGCCTTCGCGTGAGTGCCCCCTTCTCTGTCCGCATACGACCCTAGTTTCCACCGGTTGTCCGATTTCCACTAAGGAACGTATCCCGGATGGTACCACGGGGAGGTAGAGAGAGGAGTTGCTAAATAAGAGGCTGTGGAACTTCGTGGTAGTTCTGGAGCGCATTATTCAACCATTTACCATCCAGGTTAAAATACACTCTGAAAATTGTTTATCGCTAGGATGCATATGGATGGTAACTAGCACAGCGTTAATAAACAGTTGAATTAAGTTCCGAAGACGTGTCGATTTCTGTATGATCATTTCCAGCTCAAAACGCTAAAAAAAGCCATTTTTTACTCGACTGTTTTCGATTGGAATTGGAATTTGAATGTGAAAATAGTTTCTTTCTAAACCTAATATTTGACGAGTAACATTTCAAAAGGTCTAATGTTCAAATGAGAGTTTCTTCTCTCGAGTTTACGCTGATTATGGCCTACGGGGTGAAGTGGCTGTCAAATTCATACATAGGTACCAAAATGTTAATTTTGACAGGAACCAAAAAATTTGCTGGGAATTCCGCTTTACCGGGGACCATTTGAAAGTTGCTCTCTTCACTCCTACATGAGAAAGAGATAGCAACACACCATGCCATTGATTACGGCGGCATAAATACACTTGAATGCATCTATTTTGCATGAAACAGGTGCTGGAGTTATTGGAAAGCTAATCCTTTAGAAAAATTGGGTTGAAATGCATTTATGCTGCCGTAATGAGCATAAGAGAGGAAACGCAAAGAGAATCCCTCATTTGCACATTGGACCTTTTGACATGTTGGTCGAGATTTCCATGCTTATCTGTAAGTAAAAAATAAAAAGGTTTGACAAAACGGGTCTTTTCTTTTAAAAAGGAGATACTACCACTAATCGTGGGGGGTATCAATCGGCACCAAATTGAAGTTTTTTGCTTTCTAACCTAAAATGAACAATCTGACAAAATTTGTTTCAAATCCGTGAAGGTTGATTACACGGTTATGGGATACTTTGCATGTGTCGACTCTAATAGATAATTTTTAGATTTCACATCTGAATAACTTGAGAACGGCTGAGCTAAGAAACAGTTTATATAAGAATTTAGTTCAAAGTGATCCGTATAGAATTTGACTCTATCAGTTTTATGAAAATTACAAATTCAAATACAAATCAAAAATAATATTTGAGCTGGAAATGCCCATATCAAATGATGTAACAAAGGATCCTTTCACCACTAGGTGGATTAAATCGGGTTTTCACTATAATTGGGGCAAAATGTTATATAAACCAAATTGCCAAATACCTTTTGAATTAAGCATAGACGAAACTTACAATGCCTAGGTGCTACATTCCGTTATCGAAACTTGACCTTCTGTTTTTATACGACAGACTTCGCAGCCAGCTGTTAGAGTGCATGCCAATTGCAGGGCCAGTTGCTACGATCCTATTGACTCTACCAGCCTCTCCCATTCGAGATTCGAACATACGACGACTGGCTTATTAGGCCTGCACCATACCTCAAGGCCAAGCGGGAGGACGAAACTTACATTTAGGTGAAAAAAAACTCCGAGGTATTTGCATACCTACGTAGATATAAATGATATCAATGTAAATAGGACCAATACAAGAAAAGGGCTAATAATGGCGCTCCGCGCTATATTGAAATTTTGAATATATATATTGAATATTGAAATGCTGTTTGTAAATTAGGAAATACTGTTTGTGAATATTGAAACACTGTTTGGAAACGGTTTTGGAATTGCTCCGTCTTTTAAGTTTATTTCAAGAGTCTTGTAATCTAATGAAAACTAAGCAAAATTTATTTAATTTTTTTTCTATAGGTGATATGAATCATGAATGGATAGGCAATTACTGGCTGCCAGGCTTAGGTCTCCCACAGTACAGAACAACATTTATGGAATGTCTCGTGGATGCGAGAATGCTAGATCACTTGAATAAGAAAGATCTTAGAGGTCAACTTAAAATGGTAGATGGTTTCCATAGGACTAGTCTTCAGTATGGAATATCCTGCCTTAAAAGATTGAATTACGATAGAAACGATTTGGAAGAAAGAAGGAAGGAAACAGAAAACGAATTAAAAGATGTTTTGGTATGGAGCAACGATCGAGTCATACGGTGGATACATTCAATCGGTTTGAAGGTGAGTTTATTTTGATTGTAATAGATTAGCTTACATGCTTTGGCCGCTTAGTTGGTTTCGAGGTACGATGCTGGTCTAACAAGCCAGTTGTCATATGTTCGAATCTCGACTAGGCGGTGCTACTAGATAGAGTCAGTAGGATCGGTGCACTGTCCTACACTCTAATAGCCGGCTGCGAAGTCTGTCGATAAAAGAAGGGTTAACTTCTCAATAGGACGTTTATACCCATGGCTTTGCTTTGCTACATGCTTTGGCCAAGGGCCTAAGT
This sequence comes from Sabethes cyaneus, assembly GCF_943734655.1. NCBI lineage: Eukaryota > Metazoa > Arthropoda > Insecta > Diptera > Culicidae > Sabethes > Sabethes cyaneus. The sequence goes on along the minus strand of NC_071355.1, from coordinate 125,833,622 downwards.
ATTTAAGATTACGGTTGCTCTGCTATTACACTATAATAACAACTCGTTTATTTGCTTTATTTGCTTATTTGCTGAAAAAAATTTTTTTTAAGGGTGTCCCTAAGAGTTTTGCTCTATAACTTTTTTCACGTTAGAAATATAAATCTTCAGTATTCAACGAAGTTTCTTGAAATTAGTTTTTTTACAAATTTTCTGTAGACAGCAATCATTTCTGAATTAAAATAGAGAAAATATTTTTTGTATCTGCTTGAGGACACCCTAATGTCCGAATATTTTTTCACCACTAGAAAGTGCTTTTTAAATGAAGAAACTTTCTTGAAGCAACTATAATGCTATGTCTTAAGGTTTCGATGCTATTACTTATGTCTCACTTGTTTTGAATCCGTCCGGCTGCCCGCCGTGACGTTACAACGCGAGCTTCAATCAGTTGTAACTTAGGTTCTACTTAACTTATCATCATTCTTTAGGCACCGTTTTAAAGGTATTTTTGAGTACAAAGAGAATATGGATTATTAGATTGTTCGAATTTGTACTTTTCTGCGAAAGCTAAAAAGTACACCTTTTTCGTGACGTTACAACGCAAAAAAATGGCCCTATTTCATCCACTTGAAATACAAAATAACTGCAAAATTACATCCAAACTATTTTTGGAATGGATTCAGCATATATTCCTTTGTAAGTTGGTCGAAAACAAATGATATTATGAAATGTTTTAGCACACTGTAGCAGTATTTTTAAAAATATCACGAAAAATCATTTATTTCTTGTAAATTTCATTTATTTTCGATACACGTTTTATATAACTTCCGAAAATGCTAGAATATCAGTCATGGCAGTTTTGAAAGGTTCAAACATTGCCCAATCATGAAAAAATATTCAACAATGCTAAAAGCAACTTTTATAAAATGTCTGGTTGGTATACCGGCCCGCGGAATGTGTCTTATTTAATCAATATATTTAATGCTTATATTACAGAATTTTCTTTCGAATTAATTATTTAATTAATTTAACTAAGTATTCAGGTAACACAAGTAACTTTCTAATGGTTTTCAAAAGTTTGCGTACAATTAGATTTCTGCTAATTAGTGTGCTATTGAAAAGAATGTTTACAGGATTTTTAAAGACTGCATCACGCTATGTCCGAAAGAAAATATTATTTAACTTTCATGCACCTCAGATTTTTCTTCACAGGATGTTAGTATTGGTCAAAACAATTAATTTAGAGAAGGTCTTAAAATATTCTATCTTAGGTTTTTTACAAAATTCAATTTTCAAGGTTATATAGGGGTCATTTCCTCTCAAGTGATCATATCCGTTGTAATCAACTACCTCCAATTTCAACCAAATTTGGTATAATTACTCATTCCGACCCCACATTCAATTTCCCAAAGTTTTGTACGGATTGACCAATCCCCCTTGTAGTGACATGCAATGAAAAATGAGTTTTTTCGAAAATCTAAGAAAAACGGAGAAGCGTCACTGCAAGGGGGATTGATCAATCTGTACAAAACTTTGGGAAATTGAATGTGGGGTCGAAATTAGTAATTATACCAAATTTGGTTGAAATTGGAGGTGGTCAATTACAACGGATATCATCACTTAAGAGGAAATGACCCCTATATAATCTTGAAAATTGAATTTTGTAAAAAACCCAAGATAGAATATTTTAAGACCTTCTCTAAATTAATTGTTTTGACCTATACTAACATCCTGTGAAGAAAAATCTGAGGTGCATGGAAGTTAAATAATAATTGCCTTCGGACATAGCGTGTGCATAGCTTCTGGCACTCTCGCATCGCGTCTACTTTTCCCTCCGCAAGACGCTTCGATCAAGGAGCATACGCCGCACAAAGCTGAAGATGTACAAAGCGCTAATTAGACCGGTAGTCCGTAGTCCTCAGTTGACGAGTTTCTCGCCGGATCTCGTCGACATCGGGAACCGGCACGCAGTTGTCGTTTGTAGGCACTCTGAGGTTAACTTCCGTTGCGTCTCCTATTGCTATATCGCTATATATTGAGGTGCTCATCGAAATACCGCCTCCATCTGTCGACCACCTCGCGCTCGTTTGTGATTAAATGTCCTCCCTCGTCCCTATACACGTCAGGTTTAGGTGTGTAGCCCTTATGGTTCACCTTATTGTAAATCTTGCACGTGTCATTAGCCCGGAATAGTTGTTGCAGCTCCTCACAATCTCTGTCTTCCTTCTGGCACTTTTTCCTCCTTAGGATCATGGTCAACTCATTCCGCGCTCGTCGATACTATGTCGGCCAAATTCTCTTTCGTGGATATGCTAAGACAGTTTTCCAGCTCTTTTTTTCCTCTCTATCGCTTGTTGGCATTCCCCGACAAACCAATCATTTCGTGCCCTCAAGGTTCCAGGTTACGTTTTACTGTGACTGACTTTGTTGCGGTCAAACGTAAACTCTATTTTGATTAAAGCGGAGGAGCATTTGATGCAAAAAATGTTAGACTGAATACTGGGAAAATTGTGTGCGAAAAATGGAATGCTTGAACTGGTAGGGACAAAACTATGTCTGAGACTAATTAATACATGGGTGTGGTATAGTTTAAATGCGTAATGCACTCGGGTACCAACCGAGAAACTGTGGGTTGGAGTCCCACTACCACAAACTACCCAATATTTTTAGCCGCAGCTCGAAATTTTCCCAGTATTCAGTCTAACATTTTTCGTACCAAACGCTCCTCTGCTTTAATCAAAATAGAGTTTGCGTTTGACCGCGAAAAAGTCAGTAACAGTAAAACGTAAAAAATATCACCTACCGAACAAGTTCCAAAAACTTTGATATCCATATTGTTGTGTAAAATTCAGTTATTTTTACCGATCCCGAAGTTCACTTTACTTTCGCGAACCGGCCTGCTACTTATAAGTGGACTATATATGTTTTATGTCCGCACTAGGAACTGGGGACGGCTTGCGGTGGACTATAAACACCGAAGGTATGGCAACGGATTTGGCAATCAAGAAAAAAAACTTCACTCTTCAAAATTAGTTCTTAAAAGAACTGGTGATATCTTCGCTTATTCCGCTCCAAGGAAGTATGATGGAAATGAAAACGCCAGTGATTTTCTTTACACCTTTTCTCTACTGCTGCTATTTACTTTTAGTCGATCTTCACACTACAATGTTTGAAATTAGGCTGACTTTGCTCTCGGCTAAAACGCCAGTATTTATACTACCTGCGTGACCTCGTGCAATCTCGAAGTTGCTATATGTACTAGTGGATGTTTCTAGGATGTTCGGTAGCATATGTTGCGAGCAAATGAAGGCAGCGTGGGGATGTTTCTCGAACGTTCTGGAAGACTTACTGCTGGAAGCGCTCGTCGCGTACTATAAAGTAGGGCGGGGCATAAGTGTGATGTTTGAAGTTGTCATCAATTTTCGTGAGATATAAAGAAGGATTACAACATGATATATTTTATAGTGATGCAGTAACTCAATGTCTTCACATTCAACTATAAATTATCTGCGGTAATAGTGTTTTGCAAAATAAATTCTTCTCTCTTCTGATCAAGTGCAGATTCGCACTTTTACCCCACTAGCGGGGCAAAAGTGCGAATACCGCGGGGCAAAAGTTCAAAGCTAGAATCCATGAAATTAGCCCAGCAGTAGCTAACAAAACTATATTATCTTTAATCTGCGTTATGTTTCGGTAAGGAATATTCTCAATTTGCACCTTTCCTATTTTGCGCTGGTGTATTGCAGCCTCCGTTAGATCGAAACTTTTCCTAACGTTTGTTTTTTGTTTCATCAGCGAAAACACATTGTTTTTCTTCGGCCAACATCTGTAGAGCACACATTTTTCTGCAGATCTTTCATTTTTAGTATCTGTTATATAGTGCCTAAAGCTGTATATAATTAGCTATACTTTTTTGCCTCGTCCATGAAGCGCACTTTTACCCCGTCCATGAATCGAACTTCTACCCCACTAGGTGCTTAACGGGGTTAGATTAAATGACGGAAAAGCGAAATATATTTTGTAAATTATTTTCGCCGTATTTTCAAAACAGATATGTGAGTGATGTAAAAAGCTGCTACAAATTTTCAACAAGTAATATCCTCCTGTTGATATCGTATTTGCCGTATAACGAAAAATTACATCAAAACCACCCTAAAATAACATTTGCACATAACTCAGCAACTATGCTTCGTAAGCAACCAAAGTTTACGTTAGATTCAAGCTATCAAAGTAGTCACCCATCCATGCCAATGTAGAAAATTTACTCGGAATCTGCACCGATAAATCATTGAATCGTACTTTTACCCGCATCGCACTTTTACCCCTCCTTACTCTATAGTTTATACGTAGACGAATGCGATCGGATTTCGGATGTATCCAGCACAAGTTACCCGATCGACGTGCGTTTTAATATGAACTGTTTTTAATAGCGTGGCTCGTGACGCTTGGCTTTTATCAGTGTAAAGTGTGTTTGTGTGTGTATTTATATAATGTATTACAATTTCATTCTTATAGCAAATTGATTTCCGCTGCATGTTATACTATTTTTGTTAGGGTAAATTCGTTGAAATAGGTTCAATGTAATTTATATAATTCAATATAGCTTTAAGTTCAATTATAGTTGTATATAAGTTTTGATTAAGCGTATGAACATTATTTAAAATAAGCAGATTTTAATTTTCATTTTAAGAAACCTTTTTGGGTGTTTAACATCCCGGCCGCCAAAATTAATTAGTTTTGTTCAAATGAAGAGGTTCTAGAAGATCCTGCCTAGTTCTGAAGATCAGGATCAATTTTATACATATCGTTCATCTAGCTACTAACTTAGAAATTTAAAACTGTAGTGTTTGAATTCCTAGAAAAATTGCTGAAATTTCTTGCTTGAAGTGAAGATAAGGCTGCTTTCTATCGGGTGTATCTTTATTTTTTCTTTTTTTTTTTGATGATGATGGTCCCGCCGCATACCCCCCAAAGGATTGAGCAAGACGTGATATCTATAAGATAATTATTATTATAACAATATGAACCAGTTATGCAAAAAAAACGAACTGGTTTTATATACAGATATAAGAAGTCAAATCACAATAAAAAGTCATTTATATCCGTATGTCGCGCGCGAGGCTCAAACTTTTGTAGACTACTCTTGTATTTTTTTTAAATTTTAATATGAAAGAAAAAAATCCATCATCACCATCGTGGCGAACATAGTAGTTACTGTGACATTACAAGAATAAAGAAGTAAATAAATTCAAAAAAATGTGAATACAATTTCAATTACAATGAGATCATTCGTAAAAAAACTTCGTCAGTTACAATCTTCTATTCAATAAAATAAATAAATAAATAAATACCGTCATCCGGGGCGAGATTGTGCCAAAAAAGCATATGTTTTTGTTCTTTAGCTCAGTATACACACAATTTAGAAACTAAGTTGATTTCAAACCTGTCAATATGTACTAAATTGTTCAATTGACAACTACCGTAGAGATGGTTTAGTTATAATGAAACCTAATTTTACTGGAAGTGCATGAACTTTGGCACAATCTCACCCCTTCTAGGGGGTGACATTGTGCCAAAAACATAAAGTTAAGGTAAATACATAAACAGTAAATACTAGCATGTTTATAAACAATACACATAAATATCAGTATAAAGTAGTTCATATGGGGCCGTCCATGAACTAAGGGGACTATCAGAGGGGCAGGGGGTCGGCCAAAAACAACGCATCATACAAAAAGTATGAACGAAAATAACCCGGGTAGGTCTGAAATAACTAAAAATGAGTTCGTAGTCAGTGGACAGCTTTTATATAGCCAGTATCGTTTCTAGGGTTAACGAGGGGGAGATATATGGAGGGCGTGTATCGTAAGGGGGCATACCTATTTGATCATTTAACAAAAGTAACTATTACTTCGTTCGATAACCCGCGGCCGCAGAACATGTGGCCCATCCCCCCTCCCCCCCTCCTTAAAATTGGCAGTTTATACACGGTATAATATACTCGTCTTATATTAGAGTGTTTATTCAAAGCATCTGAAATTTCCAGAGCAAAAGTAAAAATTAGTTTAAATTATTTAGCTGGTCTATGATGTTGTTTACTCCAAAATGTATGATGCAATCTAATCTGTCTAATCTAATAATTGTGCTCAATAGTAAAGAATGTGAGTGTACTGGTGTATACTGACGTATTTTTTTTGTGTATGTGAAATCCACAAATTGGATCAACCATTAAGGTTTGGCACAATCTCACCCCCGTGAATAGTACGTGCAATGACATACATAAAAAATATAAGCATATGAATAGTATGTGCAAAAGTTTCGCGTACCCATATATTATAACTGTTTGGCATTAACTGGGCACATTGCAAAAAACTATGTGTGGGACACATAGAAACTATATGAAAAGTTTTCTCAGTGTGGACGGGGGTTTATACGTACAACGCCTGCAACCATTGAGATAGAGATTTTTTTGGAATCACTTGTGTGCATCATATAGGTTGAAATAGTAATAAATGACCATCCCACAGATTACTGTATTAAATATGATTATGCGTAGATTAACATGTTTCAATAATCTTGCTTTAGCTCGCCTGTGGTCTTTAAAAGGGCCATTGGTTACAAATAACATTAAAGCCAAAGCACGTTCATCGCAAATATGACGTGCCATTCGAATGTCCCTCTCTTTTGACATTAATGGGGACAGGCACAAATATTTGATGTGCAGTAAGTTGTAAGTTAGAGGCGCCCATTCACTTCTTTTGCTTAGAGAAGGTTTTACTAGTTTACCTTCATAGCTTACCGCTTGTTACATAGCAGAACATATGACACATACGCAGAAATTTCTGTTTCATATGATGAGAGTCCTTACCTTCCTACCACAGGGGTGAGGAGTCTCAAACCATCATAAAATAAATTCATGCCTCCAAAAACACCCACATGCCAAATTTGGTTCCATTTGCTTGAATAATTCTCGAATTATGAGGAAATTTGCATATTATTTGCATGGGAGCCCCCCTCCTAGAGAGGGGACGGGTCTCAGTTAACCATAGAAAAAATTCTTGCCTTATGAAACCCTCACATGCCATTTGCTTGATTAGCACGAGATTTATGAGGGAATTTGTATTTTATTTGTATGGGAGCCACCCCTCCCCACTCTTAGAAGGGCAAGGGGTCTCAATACACCGTAAAAAAATCTTGCCTTCTAAGATCCCCACATACCAAATTTGGTTCCATTTGCTCGATTAGTTCACCAGTTTTGAGGATATTTGTGTTTCATTTGTATAGGAGCCCCTCTTCTTACGCCCCCTTAAAATTGCTCTCTTACCCCCTCCATAAAATTGCTGATCATTTTATCTGTCCAACGACATATAAATTGTTCAGTTTCGTTCAGTAGTTTAGTAGTTATTAGCATTTAAAATCTTTCATTCAAACGTTACACTTCTATTTTCGTTTTCACAAAGTGCTACCCAGTCCCAGTATAGTAAACAAAGACGTAGTCCTACGTCAAAACAGTAAGCCTACAGTGTGAATGTGGAACGTTCAACGCAATGTATAACGGTTTGGTCACTAAGCTACGGCAGTGTGAACAAAGCAAGCAGGCAATGGTTACTCGTCGGCAGCGGACGCAGCATTAGCAATGTGCTAAAAAAATAGACTGACGAAAATGTAAGCTTTTTATTTGTTTTTTTGTAATGTAAATTTGTGAAAAGAAAAATGTGTTTAAAATTTGTATGAATTATTTGACCAAAAATAAAATTTTCCAGGCGTCTGACGATAGGCGAAGCATAGTAGCCAGAAACGTTACGCAGATCGAGAAAAGAAGGGTTTTATTTCACCGAAAAATATCAATGAAACATTATCTCTTGCAAATGTTCTTTCCCTTTCTTGAGGAAATCAGCCTCATGCTCACTATCCAATATATCGTCCTTCAGCATGTTTGCGATTTACGGGGCACAACGCGAATCGAAGAGAATTGTATCTCTTTCCTGTGCCAACTCGATAACGACGTATTTGCTCCTTCCCGGGCCAATACGAGGAGTGGCACTACCGAACCGACGCGAAATGTCGTGTGCAAAGAATATAGGCAAATTTACTTACGCAGTTCTGGATGCCTGCAGTGATCCTCAGGGTGGCCGGCGCTAGCTGTCCTTGTAGCGTACCGGCGTGGAAAGGCTCACAGCCAGCGATGCCAACCTTCCAAACGCAATGCGATGCCGACTTAAACCTTGTCAGCGATCGTTTCGTTGTCGAGCAATAGGTTGGATACACAATCACTTCTGTTCTTCATGATTTCAATGAGTCACGTTATCACTATAGAGGCACTCAAAATTTTGAATCAAAACGGAGATTTACTTTTATTTGTGATGGTACTCTCCGTTTTGATTCAAAATTTAACGGTTTTTGAGTGCCTCAGCACCTCTGTAACCTATAATCTCTGTAGTTCATGGTGTTCAAAATACCGTTATTAAAAAATAAAATAGGCCATTTAAACGAAAAATGCCAGTTGGTTTGTATTGCCATCCTATACTTCTGAACCAATTTTTAAAAAAATCGATCGACAAATTTTTGAGTAACGCCCTTTTGAAGTTTTAAAGGGCAGATTGCTCATACAAAGTAAATAAAAATCTTCAATGACACTTCTAAAATAAACGTAAATCACAGCCGGTATTGATTTATTATGCAACATATGCCCATTGCCGACCATTTTAGGAGTTTTACGCTGTATTGGGACTAACCGGAAATGTTCCGGATTAAGCTATCGCTGTGGAAAATAGCCAGTATCGAACATGAACAAATACTTATCATGCGACACCTCAAATTACGCCAGAATTTAAAAACTAGAACACTGACAATCAGATCAACTACCTAGCACCACGTTGATTATATCTGGACAAGTTCCGGGGACTTCCGGGAACACCCAGACAAGTGACCAATTTCGTTCTTGAACAAAAACCTGTCATGAGATACCTTAAATGACACTAGGATTCAATAACTAGATCAATGGAAGCACGATCTGCTTTCTAGGGTAAGATTTGGTCATATCTGGACATATTTGGGGACCCGGGAACCCCTGGGAAATCAATAACACAATGTGGTACATTTTTGATAATAAAGACATGTTCGGAATTGGCCATTGTGGTTCGTAGCACACAATTTGGCTTACTTGGATCTATTTTAAAAGTTTGAGTGTGATTTAAGGTGTCGTATGATGAGTTCTTGTTCATGTTCGAAATTGGTCATTTCCTAAGGTTTTCCGGAGTCCCCCAAATATGTTCACCAAATCCAACGACCAAACGACCAAATCTAACCCTAGATAGCAGATTTGGCTTTGGAAGAAAAAAGCATGACAGAAAAAATTAAAATTTGTCTGCTTTTTTCTTTTTCTCTAGTTGTGTTTCGTTTACAAACCTCAAAAGTTATAAAAGTTTTTGCCAAACTTCTACCAACAAAACAAAAAAAAGTTTTTTCCGATACGTTGTGTAGTTTCTGAGAAAAAGGTACATAAAGTTTGAAAATCGTGGTGTTTCAGGAGCGGCGTTTTATTCCGTCGATGTTGTTCCACGCCGCACTGGAATGCTTATGTTTATGATTGTTTTTCGGCCACTTCCCGTGGTCGGATTATTACAAATTTAGTATCAAAACAATAGCAAAAGACTGCAGAATCAAAATCTGAAATGAAAAATTTATGACTTTTTCAAAAAATTTAGACTCTATGAGTGCTTTGTAGTTAGACTCTATGGGTGCTGGTCTTACCCCCAGTGTCGATCTTACCTGCACGACCCCTACCTTAAAATAATCAAATGTCTAAAAAATGGCAAAGCGTAACCAGGCGGAAGATTTTTAGCTTTCACTATATGCATTAAAGTTTGACCTATCTGATTGTGAGTGAAATTTTGCCGGGACATGCTCGGAAAGTCACTAAAACATTAATTAAAATATTAATATCTTACCACAATTTTTGGGGTAATTCTTGTAATCACTGTTTGTATCGAGGACATTTATCTATAAATACATAAAAACTATTGAAAAACATTCCTTTTTACTAGTAAATACTTACCCATGGTGAATAAACACAATTTCACTCAGATTTTTGGCTTTTTACAACAACGAGCGGTAGAACGCTCTTTGAAAGCATAACAATTTATTGCCGAATGGTTTCCTAAATTAGCAGCTTGCTGAGTGAAGAAAAGCATGAATTCAGTTCAAAATAATACTAACGTGACAAGCAGGCTATGCTAAGATTACAGATACCTACTATATACAAATAAAAATCGTGCATTTCATATTTCGGACTTATGGCCAACTTTTTGGGTCAAATATTCCTATGTGCGGCGCCGCAAAGCTCAACAGGCAACGCTAGTGGCAAAAATACTGAACAATGACATTGATTCATCGACCTTACCGGCAAAATTAAACTTTCTGCGTCGCCATCACAAAGATATTCCGCGGCACTATTGCATATCGAATTTCATCGCATGTGCAAGACTGCATGTATCCGGACATTCACGCGAGCTGAAGGACTGTTCGAATTTGGGGAATCTACCGGATAATTTGTGCAGAAATTGAGGAGGATTAACTAGGTATAGTTTTAATTTGTTGATTGTGTTGATTGTGTCAGATGGATGTAATTAACAAAAAATAAATAAATATATATATAAATAAATAAATAAATAAATAAATAAATAAATAAATAAATAAATAAATCCTGATTTCCAAACTTGGTTATAGCACTTTTTTTGTATTGTTTATGCAGGGAGAAAATCTTCATAGACAGCACCTTCGCGGTGCCGAATAGGATTCACATGGTGCCAACATGCGCCTACCTACAAAAAACTATCCTGCTGCCCCTTCCTGAACCCCTCCCGGAACTACCGTTAGGTTTTACTTCAGGAGGGAGGACGTGCCGAAGCACTCCGACTTGTCCGTTGCGTGTGTGGGTTCACACAACACCCTTGTCCTTGCATACCGCCACTACCCTTCACCTAGGGCCTGGGCTGCCCAATCAGCCCATTACTGACCTTAGCAAGCTATGTCAGGGCCTGTCGTTGCAACCGTTCTAGCCGTTGCAACTCCGTTATCACCGCCGTTGCCGCCCTATCGACGGCACCCCATGCCTGCTCAGCGCACATTCTCTGCACAATGTTGTCGGCGTTGGTGTCTTCCCCAACGACCGCAAGCATCACCCGCCGAGTGGACGTAAACCGCGGGCAGTGAAAAATCACATGCTCCGCCGTTTCCTCGGCTACCGTGCAAACGGGGCAAAAGGGTGAATCTACCCGCCCGCGTGTATATAGATACTTCTTGAAGCATCCATGACCCGACAGAAACTGGGTAAGGAAAAAGTTTACCTCACCATGACCTCTGCCGATCCAGGACGATATGTTCTGGATCAGCCTATGGGTCCACCTACCATGGTCGGTGCGATCCCATTCCGCCTGCCAACGCCTAATAGAGTCCAGCCTAGCTCTGTCCCTAGCGCCCCTGACGTTCCTCTGACTATGGCACTCGATATCCTCACCTAGGAGTATGCATATTGGAATCATGGCTGCAATAACCCCAATCGCATCCAACGATATGGTACGGTAGCCGCACGCAACGCGCAATGCTAACAGCCTGAACACCTTGTTCAGACATGCCTGATTGCGCTTACTCTCCAAAGTCGGGGCCCACGCCGGTGCACCGTATCGTAGCACCGACATGGCAACGCTGGCCATCAGGCGTCTCTTACTGCTGCTAGGACCGTAGCCGTTCGGCATGATCTTAGACAGCGCAGTGACCGCCGTTGACGCTTTACCACAAGAATAATCCACATGGCTGGTGAAGTTCAGCCTGTTGTCTGTCATGACACCCAGGTACTTCACACTTCGTTTGGAGACAATCACCTGTCCCCCCACGATTACTTTTGCCTCTAGGGCCGACTTTCGGTTGCTGACCATCACAGCTTCCGTCTTATGGTGGGCCAATCGCAGATTGACGCCCGCCATCCAACCCTCTATTATGCTTATGGCGTCTGATGCCAGCATTTCCACCTCCTCCAGAAACTCGCCTACCACTGTAAGGACGATATCATCGGCGAAGCCAGTGATATCGACCCCAGTGGGTAGTTCGAGCCTCAGCACCCCATCGTACATGGCATTCCAAAGCGTGGGGCCGAGAATCGAGCCCTGTGGAACACCCGCTGTCACTCTGTACCTCTTCGCCCCGTCAGCCGTGTCGTACACTAGCGTCCGGTTCTCGAAGTAACTCTTAAGCAACCTGCATAGATAATCCGGTACCCTCATCCTATGCAGCGCTAACGCAATTGCACCCCAGTTAGCGCTGTTAAAGGCGTTTTTGACATCGATTGTGACTATGGCACAATACCTGTCGCCTCGCCTTTTCCGTTTCATAGGCTTCTCGGCCCTCTCCACTACGGACTTTATGGCATCTACAGTGGACTTCCCCTTACGGAAGCCAAACTGCGTGTTTGGCAGTCCGACATTACTTTCCGTCACAGGCGTTAGCCTGTTTAGGATTACCCGCTCTAGCAATTTGCCTAGCGTGTCCAGTAGGCAAATTGGCCTGTACGACGAGGGATCACCAGGCGGTTTCCCCGGCTTTGGCAGCAGTACCAATCTTTGGACTTTCCATTTGTCTGGAAATTCGCATACCTCTAGGCAACTCTGAAGCGTCTCTCTAAACATATCGGGATATGCTTGGATCGCCGCTTTGAGTGCCTCGTTCGGAATCCCGTCAGGACCGGGCGCTTTCTTCGTTTTTAGACCCCTGGCAATTACGATGAGTTCCTCATTCGTGACCGGATTGAGGACATCATTCGATTGACCGTACGGGGTCGGAGGCCACCAAACTGGATCGTGTTGCGGAAAGAGCCCTTCCACGATGACTTTCAGCTTTTGGGGGCAGGTTTCCTGCGGCGCAGATGTACCCTTCATCTTTTTCATTACCACCTGGTATGCACCTCCCCAGGGGTTTGAATCCGCATCGCGACATAGCTCCTGGAAACAGGATTTCTTGCTACGCCTAACCTCCTTCTTAAGCGCCGACCTTGCCGCTCTAAGATCAACTCCCCGAGCTTCAGCATCTGCATCGGTCCGGGCCCTCTGCGCTAGCCTTCTCGCTCTGTGGCACCTGGAACGGAGCTGGGCAATGGTATCACTCCACCAGTATACCGAGCGACGACCGTTCATTGGCTGCCCCGTCCTAGGCATAGTGGTATCACATGCCCGTACTAGGACGTTGGTCAACTCACGAGCACTCAGGTTCGAGCGGGTGCTCTCTGCACTGAGTGCTTCAACGAACAGGTCTTTGTCGAAGGACTTCACTTTCCACCTCCTCCCTGTCGACTTCACCCCGCGTGGCCGTAGCGCCCGTCGTTCAATCGTGTACCGTATAGCTTGGTGGTCGCTATGCGTGTACTCATCTGACACCCTCCAGCCCATGTTGGCAAGCAACGTTGGGCTGCAGAAGGTGATGTCGATGATCGATTGTTGTACCCCCCTACAAAAGGTACTGACGGATCCCACGTTAGCCAGACTTACATCTAGCTTGGACCGAGCTTCCAGCAAGCTTTGTCCCCTCGGAGTAGTGCACCTGCTACCCCATTCGACAGCCCAAGCATTGAAGTCTCCTCCAATGACAACGGGCTTGCGGCCCGTGAGTTCGTCGGTGAGCACGTCTAGCATCCAGTAAAACTGCTCCGGCGACCACCTAGGTGGAGCATAGCAGCTACAGATGCAGACGCCATCGACCACCGCGATCACGAACCCCTCTTGGTCGGACGACACCACCTCCTGGATCGGGTATCTACCCATCACGGCGATCGCTGCCATCCGACCCTTGTCGATAACCCAGTTAGTGCCTCCACGGGGGACCCGGTAGGGATCCGCGATAATGGCAATATCGCACCCCGTCTCGGCTGCCGTTTGCCAAAGCAACTCCTGTGCCGTTTCACAGTGGTTTAGGTTAATCTGTATAACCTGCACCCTTATCGTTGCAATGCCCGCCTATAAGCCGCACACAGTGGGCCACCTGTGGCATGCATATTTCCCGCATCGACTGTGCAGAGCAGGCACCTGGGGGGTTTGCTACGTCCCCTGGCGAAGTGGCCATCTTCGCCGCACCGCCTGCACAGCTTGGACCGATCGGGGGCCTTACACTTGGCCGCCCGATGGCCAAAGCCCATACACCTGAAACAGCGTTCGATACGCCGTTTCGACACCAGTGTACACACTGACCATCCTACCTTAATTTTGCCAGACGCCAACATCTTGTTGGCGATTGCCTCTGGCACGTTTAAGGTCGCAGTTTGCATATCACCGTATGCCTTCCTCAACCGGATGTCTGCGGGTGCCACATCAACCTTAAGCTGATCCCGCAGAGCATCACTCAGGTCCACTGTCGTCGTAATCTCGTCGAGGTTTTTGCACTCGACCAGAACACGCTGCGACAGCGCCTTTACCTGGCCCGCTTCGCCCAGGGACTGCTCTACCAGTTTCTGGTAATTCGAACTCTGGACCGTTGGGTCCTTTTTGAGCTCGAAGAGCATATCCCCTGCCTGGGTTCGGCGGGTCTTTACTACGTTGGCCCCAAGCTCCTGCAACTTGGGGTCCACTCGAACCTTACGCAGTAGTTCGGCGTACGACAGCTTACCTGTCAGCTTCACTACTAAGGCGTCGCCCTTATGGACGCGCCTTGGCTTTGGCTTTGCAGCCGCAGCCTCGCTCGGTTTCGGTCTCGGCGGTTTAGGCGGTTTACGCCTAACCACCTGCCATTCCTCCTCCCCGGTCCCGGAAGCACCATCCGGGACCGCCTCCGCGCGTTCGCTGGTAGAGGCGCGAGCTGAAGTCCGCTGCCTCTTGGCTACCAGCGTTGGTCCATGGTCGGGCGTAGCCGCCTTGCGCTTGGCAAGCGGCGTACGCGCCTGACTAGGCATGGCCACAGCCTTAGCGGTTATGACTAGAGCTTCGGCGATTTCGCATCGCTGCAGAAGCTCTTGCCTCTCCACCTCGGCAGCTATGAGGGTAGAGCGGAGGCTCACCGCCAGCTTTTTAATGTCGAGGTGGACATTTGACCTAGAGTTGATGAACGAGTACAACTCGTCCACCAACCTTTTGGCTTCCTCCAGCTTGCAACTGGCTGGAGGAAGCCCAACTTCGCCCTCAAGAGGGTGCACCACGCCCTCCGTTGACATTTGCCTACCGCTGTCGCTCGCCCTCTTGGCTGAGCTAGCAGCGGTGGCCACCTGCGTTCTAACTGGGGTGTTAGACTTTGGTGGAGTCAACTTCCTCTTCGGTATCGCCCCCGTTTTCGGGGGGCTTCCCTGTATGGGCTGTGCCCCCGATTTCGGCGGGCTTCCCTTCTTGGGTCGCGCCCCCGATAACGGGGGGCTACCTGTCTTTGCTGTTGGTGACCTGGCCAACTTACTACTTTTGGCAAAGATATCATCTTTGCCACTAGTAGCACCCGTATTCGCTCCCTCTTTAAAATTTAGAAATTTGTCCATTCGAAAGGGTCCCAACTCTAGGCCGCTATCTCCACTCGTAATTGTGTAGTCGCCTTAACGATCCCATGGTGATCTATGCAAGCAGGGAGGCCATGGCTAGGGCACTCCCCCCTACCCTTCATGGGGGCAGGGATGTCAGCATCCGATCAGCGTTAGTCAGGAATGTATCATCTGAGCCTACACCACCGCACTTTGACGTGAGTGACGAGCTTTGAACGTACCTAGAGACCAGCCACGGTTTTAACGGGACGGAAGGCAGCTGTACCATTAGCCTACTCGCCGTTTCAGGAAGGTACCACCCTTCCTTACATAAGGTAGTAGAATAGCACAGCCGTCAGCCCTGTAGCGCCAAATCCAAACGTTTATTCCCACCCGTCCAGTACACCGTAATTAGGATCTTCCTGGAACCGATCTTAATGTGCCCATGGCACTCCTGACCCGGCTTTTTTGTTTAAAGTCCTGAGCTCTAACAGGACGCTACTACGTCCGCAGCTGGCTTATAGGAATTGAGCCCCGCTCGCCTCTTTACACCACTGCGCCACGCTAACCGCAAACACTGCGGCGCCCGCAGCTGGCTTATAGGAGTTGAGCCCCGCTCGCCTCTTTACACCACTACGCCACGCTACCCTCAGGCACAACGTGCCCCCCTTTCCCTGTTAGCACACAACTGAGGGTGCAACCAAAGACTGGTATTTGGTCGACCCTAGGCCCAGTTGCGTCCCGGCCGGTACCGCGTGGAGGTAGGGATAAGAGTTCCCGCTCCCATCTTAGTGGCTATACGGAGTCGCGCAAAGTCGAATGCGACTTTGTTCGGCGCCTTAACCTCGCTGGGTTAGGGCCTTAGCCGGCCTGGTTATAGCATTTGTGTAAAGCTAAAAAGCCATGGGTTTATACCGTCTTTAGACATTACCCTTCTTTATCGACAGACTTCGCAGCCGGCTGTTAGAGTACAGGAAAATTACGGGGCCAGTGCAACAATTCTACTGACTCTAACTAGCAAGCACCGCCTAGCCGAGATTCGAACATACGACGACTGGCTTGTTAGACCAGCATCGTACCTCGAAGCTAGCTGGGCGGTTTGTGTAAAGCTAGTTTACCATTTAATGGCAAGTTTTTCAATAAAGGATACCCAGTATCATCTGCAGGGCCAGCACTTCCCTTAAGCAAAACAAGCAGCTGCTTGGAGCGCCACTTTAAGGGGGGCGCCATTTCGGCTACATTAAAAAACTGAAGCAGGAGGACAGAATAAACTTTAGTTTTCATTTTGCATATATGTCACATTGTAGCAATACATCAAGGGAAGCACAGTGATGCGATCAGCTGATATTTAATAAGCGAGATTTTATAATGAAAGAGAGCAGTCGCATGCAGTTTTCACTTGCACCATTGTGGCAGCACATTGCTGTCTCTTCCAAATTTTTTTTTAATGCTATAGGATGGCAATAATATAATAATAAAAAAATACTGTACGAACTGACCCATCAACACCTTACGAAATTGTTGTGTATTGTATTGCCAATTAAAAATCAGTATTTTGTATATACATATCTCCTGAGTACGCTGTGTTAAATATGAAATTTTATTCATCATTTTACATATACTTATTTTACTTTCATATTAAATTTCATTCACTTCGCTATTATTCATTTTAATTGATCAAATATCTTTTTAATTATACATATGCTGCTTGAAATATCAGGGGTGTTAAACGAATGGAGGGCGGTTCATTCGAGTGACAACCGTTACCAAGTCAAGACATATTGTGCGATCGCTCGTATAAATAATTTCGTTTTTGCTCACGATAATCAGGTTGATAAATTGTGCATAGTGCATAGTGCCATTCGCTTCGACACAACACAAGTGTGTCGCGACAAAGTGAAGCACTTTTGTGCTACTAGCCGTATGTGTGCTGCATACAGCTTGGTTCGACTCATGCACCTTCCAGCATTGGACAAAACGTAGGAGTCAAAATGACTACTTGTCAAGCATAGCTACCAATACCCCCCCCTTCCTTTCCGCACTTCCCCTCCTTCACCAAAAAATTTTCATTTCTTTCCCGTACCGTCCCTTCATCAATTGTAAAACCATCGTTTCAAAAAAATAATAATATATGTATGACCTCATTCCAAGGTCAAGACTAAAAACTTGAGATTAGGCAAATAAACGAGATATAAAAAAACGAATGGATGGCTGGAGGACGGACGTGTGTGATCTGCCTGAATCACTTCGGAGATGTCCCCCCCCTAAAGGCCCGATAGGAGTTTAACACACCCTTCCCTTTTTTCCCCATGACGCAAGTTCAGTTTGTACGGCGAAATCGTTGATCAAGTAACCGGATGTTTATGTTGGAAGGGATTCTTATCTTTCCGTGGAATGTGCGTAAATGCCTCTGCTTACGAGTCCACCCAACCCCTTTTGGCCCTTCTTACAACATATACGTGAAAGCTGCTTGATGACCAATTTCGATTCTACAGTCATTCTTCTTGCATCCATAGGTATATCCTTGAAGTGATGGTGGTATACATACATACATACTATTCGGTTATTCCGGGAAAGAACACCCTTTGGATCAACTAGGTAGCAGATCAAAGCTAGAAAAATATTTATTTTAATTTAGTTTGTTACAGACTTCATTGTTAGCTTACATATTTAGTGTTGTAAATTTCCACGTTTTATTTATCCTCCACTTGTCTTCACTAATTTATTTCGATGCCTAATAATTGATTTATGTTTTATTAGATATTGTTGCACGTTATTTCTAATTTTTATAACTTACACTTTCCGTACCGTCATCCGGGGCGAGATTGTGCCAAAAAAGCATATATTTTTGTTCGTTGGCTCAGTATTCACAAAATTTAGGAACTATGATGATTTCAAACCTGTCAATATATACTAAATTGTTCAATTAACAACAACCGGAGAGATGGTTTAGTTACAATGAAACCTAATTTTACTGGAAGTGCACGAACTTTGGCACAATTAGTGATGTCCGTTTACTTCTCGATTAATCGAACTAATCGATTATCTGTCAAAATAATCGATTGCTTTATGTTCCGATTATTAGATACTCGATTACCTGGCCGATCGATTATACCGGATTTTTGAAATTTTATTATTCAACAATTTTTAGCAAATTTAATTTATTACAGTGGCTGGCGCTTAGCTACTAAATTAACTGTGATGCTGCTAGATAGCATCAGTAGAGTTGTTGCACTAGCTTCGTAACTGTCCCATTCTACTCTAATAACCCTCTAATAATACGGATGTGAAGTCTGTCGATAAAGAGGTGTCAAGTCGTAAGCCTGGTATCCAGCTGAAAAGAAAACAACTCAAGTAAAAAACCTGCTATTTACCGACCAATCTAATGCAGTTCTTTTAACGTCAGTTGCATAGAAATCGATTGAACAACAATGGAGATAGAGCCGAAAGTGTAACTGCAAGTATCCTTATTTCTGGTATCGGGACCTAAAGGTTATAACCAATCGATTATTTCGACTAATCGATTATATAGCGCCGATTAATCGATGTCGATTATTGCCCGCCCAAAAAGTAATCGATTATTAGCTAATCGATTAATTGGAAAAACTACAAGGTATACAGCCCTAAGGGTTGTACGAAAGGGTGACGTAGGACTGTGTCATATAATACTCATTAAATAATATGTCAAACTAGATAATCTGTCTTACACAATTATTAATAACTGCTTGATAGAAGCTCAGCCAGGTGTATCTGGGACTGGACAATAAAATCGGTGCATTTCTTGAGTCATGAGGATACAAGCAGTTCACTTCCCTACTATTCCCTAGCAATTTAGCAGTAAATAGAGCAGAGATAGTTTGAACATTGTTTTACGATCCACTATGTAATTTAAGTATTCACCAGATTTTCACAACTAATTTAAGTTGAAATTTTAGATTCAATTTTAGATTCACGAATAAACAAACATTTGTTGCCATCAATGCACTCAGTTGTAGTGTATTTTTGTAATTTCGCTACGAAATTTATTATAAACTTCTTTCTAAACAGCTCAAGCTGAGCTCAAATAGCATGCGATAATTTTCTATAAATATGCTTACCTGTCATTTCATGTGACGGAATTATAACGGTATGCGATGGATTGATATCTGCGGGCGATGCCTCTTCGTGCGACAAACTTGCAACTTCACCTGCCGAACTAGAAGCACTCTCACGCTTTCGTTTGCGTGATAATCTAGTACGCTCTGCTCCTGTTAAGGATATCCTTGGTTCAGTTACTACACCAGCCACTTGTTCACGAATACGTTTACGGTGGTTACGTAAATATAACGCCTGCAACCATTTAGACATAGCGAATTCTTTAACAAATCACTACTATATTTCACAAAGGTTGAAATAGCAATGAATGGCCAGCCCACAGATCATTGTAAGAAATATGTTATGCGTAGTTTGATATTTGAACCAACTTCCTTCAAATAGTTTCTGGCCGTTGGTTACAATTAATAATCAAAACCATTTTGCACATTTGAGATAAATTCTGATTATGCTTCATTTAATTAGTTTGCGGCCCTTAAAAGGGCCATTGGTTACAAGTAACATCAACCTCTTCAGTGCAGTCAACAATCGGTGTTGCCACCAATAACCGGTCTTGCCGCTAAATGCCGTTGGTTTCGCCACCAATAGCTGTCGATGGTAAATACTGACCGTCCGTCAGTGCGATTGTGCGATGAATGAGCAGACGGCGAACCAAGAGTACCATTTTATAGTCACTGGCACTGCCGCTGCTGCTTGTAAGCTAGTGTAGGTGGTGGGGGAAACCAGATCAATTGCTGCTGCTGCTCGAATGATTAACCGACGCTGAATGAGCAAGCATTTTCCATGGAACGTTAACCATTTAGAAAAGTGTAGAAAAATCTTTTCATTCTTCAATTACTATAGTTCTTATAAGAACTGTTTAAGACCACAACGGCCTACTGCTGAATTTGCTGCCCGTCAGTCGATCCGTTTCCATTTGCTGTTGGTTTGCGAAAATAACCGCCAAAATGCCATTGGGTGCCTCGAATTGTCATCGAAAATGACATTAGATGCCGCAAAGGTCCTTGGATTTGCCTCCAATAGCCGCCAAAAATGCTATCGTTACCTCCCGATTGCTATCGTTGTTGGCTCCGATCGCTGGTGTTTGCCGCCAAATGCCGTTGCTTTCGCCACCAATAGCCGTCGATGGTAAATACTGACCGTCCGTCAGTGCGATTGTGCGATGAATGAGCAGACGGCGAACCAAGAGTACCATTTTATAGTCACTGGCACTGCCGCTGCTGCTTGTAAGCTAGTGTAGGTGGTGGGGGAAACCATATCGGCTGCTGCTGCTGCTCGAATGATTATCCGACGCTGAATGAGCAAGCATTTTCCATGGAACGTTGAAACGCTATCGTTGAAATGCTATCGTTACCTCCCGATTGCTATCGTTGTTGGCTCCGATCGCTGGTGTTTGCCGCCAAATGCCGTTGCTTTCGCCACCAATTGCCGTCGATGGTAAATACTGACCGTCCGTCAGTGCGATTGTGCGATGAATGAGCAGACGGCGAACCAAGAGTACCATTTTATAGTCTCTGGCACTGCCGCTGCTGCTTGTAAGCTAGTGAGGTGGTGGGGGAAACCAGATCAATTGCTGCTGCTGCTCGAATGATTATCCGACGCTGAATGAGCAAGCATTTTCCATGGAACGTTGAAACGTTAACCATTTAGAAAAGTGAAGAAAAATCTTTTCATTCTTCAATTACTATAGTTCTTATAAGAACTGTTTAAGACCACAACGGCCTACTGCTGAATTTGCTGCCCGTCAGTCGATTTGCTTCCATTTGCTGTTGGTTTGCGAAAATAACCGCCAAAATGCCATTGGGTGCCTCGAATTGTCATCGAAAATGACATTAGATGCCGCAAAGGTCCTTGGATTTGCCTCCAATAGCCGCCAAAAATGCTATCGTTACCTCCCGATTGCTATCGTTGTTGGCTCCGATCGCTGGTGTTTGCCGCCAAATGCCGTTGCTTTCGCCACCAATTGCCGTCGATGGTAAATACTGACCGTCCGTCAGTGCGATTGTGCGATGAATGAGCAGACGGCGAACCAAGAGTACCATTTTATAGTCACTGGCACTGCCGCTGCTGCTTGTAAGCTAGTGTAGGTGGTGGGGGAAACCATATCGGCTGCTGCTGCTTAAATGATTGTCCGACACTGATTGAGCAAGCTATCGAAAAATTTCGCATGTCTGCGATGGGGATAATGCAAAATGTAATGTTAAGTGCATCGTGTGGGATTCACGTTGGCCATTGCCCTCTGATTCCGCTTGTCTTTGGGACCGGTGTTGCCGTCAATAGCCATCGATGTTGCCGATTGGATTGGAAAAGGGGTGTGGCTTACAAAGTGGTCTCAAGGTTATCATTTGGATCCAAATCCTTTGGTGTATCTAATTGTCGTCCGTGCCTGTGAAGCTAGGCGATAACAAGGGAAATGTATGGAAAAATTCGACCTTGAATCTTTACACACATTTTCACTATTTAGCGTATAAAAAATTATTATTAGTATGTTACTATAAAATTGCTGGACATTTTATCTATCCAACGACATATTAACTGTTATGTTTCGTTCAGTAGTATAGTAGCTATTAGCGTTTGAAATATTTCATTCAAACGTTACACTTCTATTTCTCGTTTTTACAAAGTGCTACCCAGTCCCAGTATAGTAAACAAAGACGTAGTCCTACGTCAAAATCGGACATCACTAGGCACAATCTCATCCCTTGTAGGGGGTGACATTGTACCAAAAACATAAAGTTAGGCTAAAACCCTAAACAGTGAACATTAGCATGTTTATAAACAATACACATAAATATCAGTATAAAGTAGTTCACATGGGGCCGTCCATGAACTAAGTGAACTATTAGGGGCACGGGGTCGGCCAAAAACAACGCATCATACAAAAAGTATGAACGAAAATAACCTGGAGAGGTCTGAAATAACTAAAAATGAGTTCGTAGTCAATGGACAGCCTATATAGCCAGTAGCGTTTCAAGGATTAAGAGGTAGATATATGAAGGGGTGTATCCTAAGGGGGCATACCTATTTGATCATTTAACAAAAGTAACCATTACTTCGTTCGAGAACCCGCGGCCGCAGAATATGCGGCCTATCCCACCCCTCTCTCCCCTCTTTAAAACTTATAGCAGTTTATACACGGTATAATATATTCAGCTTATTAGAGTGTTTATTCAAAGTATTTATTCAAATGCGTCGTGAAAGGTCAGATGAAAATGTGGCCCATTATAAAGAAGTTCTGCGGATGTTCAAAGCGGCTCACCGAGAAGAATATGAGGTATACTTAGGCGAATTGCAAAGTAATATAAAAGGTAACCCGAAACATTTCTGGAAATTCGTAAATAATCGAAGGAAAAACTCTGGTATTCCGAGTAACGTTAAATACAAGGACATTACAGCTACTAGCGCTCAGTCGTCAACGAACCTTTTTGCGGAGCATTTCAAAAGTGTGTTTGATGTACCTGCTACCGCTAATAATATACCACATCAAGACAGTAGTCCTGAGGTATACCAACTATCGCAAAATAGTCTTCGTAATAGTATTCGCAGACTGGACAAAAATCTTGCACCTGGCCCCGACACACTACCGAACAAACTTTTGAAAGAGTATCAGGATGAATTAATGGAACCTCTCGCGAGTTTGTTCAATGCGTCTCTCACTCTCGGCTACTTTCCTTCGATTTGGAAGGTGTCTCGAATTAGTCCAATTCATAAAAAAGGATTCAGATGTGGAGAACTACCGCGGAATAACTATTCAATCGGCTATACCAAAGCTTTTTGAACAGATTGTGTACGACTATTTGTATGAAAAAGTTGCGGAACGCATTTCCTCTACGCAACACGGGTTTTTGAAGAGAAAATCGGTTACTACAAACCTCTGTGAATTTACGTCTCTAGTGAATGACTACATCTCGAAAGGATGTCAAGTAGATTGTATATACACAGACATGAGTAAAGCGTTTGATGCCGTTAAGACCGAAAGTATTATGCAGGCGGCTGCTGATTTTGGCATCGGAGGTCCGATCTACAATTGGCTAGGAAGTTATTTGCTACACAGAGTTCAATATGTCAAAGTTAAGGAAAATGTTTCAGACTCCTTTGTTGTTAATTCAGGTGTGCCGCAAGGTAGCCATCTGGGTCCATTATTGTTTGTGCTGGTGATGAATAAGCTTCCAACTATGTTGTCCAATGCTATAATTTTAATATATGCTGACGATGTAAAAATATTCTTACCAATCAAGACTGACGCTGACTGTGTCAAACTTCAACTTGACATGGATAACTTTGGAACGTTTTGCTCAAATAGCGGCTTAAATATCAATCCGGACAAATGTTCGGTAATGACCTTTTCTCGGAAAATACAAAAAATTGAGTTTCAATACTCTTACAACGGAATTGTCCTGCCCCGCAGAGAAATTGTTCGAGACCTAGGAATTGTTTTCGACAGCTCACTTTCTTTTACAAATCATATAGACAATGTTATTAAGGACTGCCTTAAATTATTCTCTCTCGTGAGGCGATTCGGGCGAGACCTAAAGGACCCACATGCAATATTGGCTATATACGTTGGACTTGTACGGAGTAAGCTTGATTTTGTGAGCGTTGTGTGGCGCCCTCAATACGTAACTTATATACAACGAATTAAGAGTATTCAAAAAAAGTTTGTACGTTTTGCCTTGCGGAATTTGAGATGGAATGGAGACCAACTGCCGCCGTATCAAGATCTCTGTTCTCTAGTCA
The DNA here is from genome assembly GCF_943734655.1 of Sabethes cyaneus. Taxonomy (NCBI): domain Eukaryota; kingdom Metazoa; phylum Arthropoda; class Insecta; order Diptera; family Culicidae; genus Sabethes; species Sabethes cyaneus. The sequence goes on along the minus strand of NC_071355.1, from coordinate 125,809,333 downwards.
ACATGGACACGATTCACTGCAGGCATAGAATAGCTGATATAGTGTTCTTCGTAAACATTTTATCTGGACGAACCGATAGTCAAACACTTGCCGCACGGTTGCACTTTAATCAAAGTCAGGTCGTGCTCCGTAACAGACGTGTTTTCAACCCGCCTCATAGAAATAGGAATTATTCTCTTCATGAACCAACGTGCCGTTTTATGAGAGCTTTCAATGATCTACAGCATGTAGTGGAAATTACTATGCCACCAACTACCATTAAAAATAGGCTTAGTTTATATTTAAGGGGACAACTGCATTTCTTTTAATCATTGTATTCATTTGTATTCATTGTGTTAATATTAAGTTTTTTTTTTTTGGCAACGGGCTTGTAGCCTATACCTTAATGACCAATAAACTTTGAACTTTGAAACTTTGTATTTAATATTTTTACCTTTGTTATACTATATAACAAAGGTTTAGAAATTGGTCGAAAAACACAAAATTGATCCAAGGCCCGGAGGGCCGAGTCACATGTACCAATCGATAGGGTTCGACGAACTGAGCAATGTCTGTGTGTGTGTGTGTGTGTGTGTATGTATGTGTGTATGTGTGTATGTGTGTATGTGTGTTCGCTCCGAATTTTCTATCGCCTGTTACTCGGAGATGGCTGAACCAATTCGACCTCTATTACTTTTGTTTGAAAGGTATTATTGCCTAGTATATCACTATTAAATGGTTTCGTGGTCTGACTTTTCGTTTGAAAGTTATAAGCAAAAATGTGAAAACTACGTGACACGGTTTTCTTCGGAACCACGCAACCAATTTTAACGATATTAGTACCAAACGAAAGCTCTTACTATTACTAAACATTTTGCTAAGTTTTATTGAAAACGGACAAGCAGTTTAAAAGTTAGTCTTGAAAAACTTGTTTTGACTAGGTACAAATGAACGCCTGTTTCTCAAAGATGGCCAAACCGATTTTCACGCTATTAGTTTCATTTGGCAGGTAATATATCCGCATAGATCACTATTGAATGGTTTTCTGATTGGACGTTTAATTTGAAAGTTATAAGCAACCGTATACACCACACCAAAATTAACAATAATTTATAATGATTTTAACTAAGATAATTTACCTAATTTCAATTATTTCAATATCAAACGAGAGGTTTTGACACTACGAATATATATGCAAAATTTCATAAGAATTGGTTTTACCGGTTAAAAGATATTAACCCTCGAACACTCGCGCCAACTTTTATAACACCGTTACTCGCGCGCACAATAGCCCAAAACCAAAGAAAACGGGCGCACTAGAGTTTTGACTAGGAAAACTTGGTTTTAAGTTTATCGAACCTTTGGAAGAGTTTCTTAAAATTGAAAGCTCTATCGTCTGGTAGAATTTGAACTTTGATTAATCCCCCTAAAAGTGAAATAAAAAAATTATTTTCGTCCGGGTTTGAATATAACACATTGATGTGTTCTGCAAACTTTTAGAGCATATTATTACAAGAAATTTTGTTGAAAACAGTAACCTTCTATCTCTTCAGTGAAGGTAGAAAAATCTTATTTATTGTATATGAATTTGTAAAATCAGTTTTTCTATTCTAACTCTTCTTGTAATTGTTGTATGACTTTTTCATGTATTTTCATGTACAAAGTTGTACAAATAATAAAAATACACAACTTTGCTGAATTTAGTATACCTCTATGTTTGCTTGTTTAAGAACTGTAGAACTTTAATTGTAAAAAATAACCTGATTTTGACCCCGAATTACTCGATTCCCAACAGACGGATACATCTTAAACATTTTACATTTGCTGGTAGTTTTGCTGCATACAGACACCATTTTTCCATATGAAGAAACGAGAGAAAATTCCAGTTGGGGTCAATTGCGGTACACCTCACATGCTGCTTCGTTTCTGTGATGTCGGTTTATGCTAATCTTGTTTCCTAACAATTTTTGACATTTTGCTCATAACAAGTTTACTGAAGAATATACGTTAGTATATACGAAATATACGATTTGTAACTTTATAACAAAATGGCACTCAAAACCCTACACATGTTGTACAAAGTACAACAGCGTGAGTAACCGAAAGTTAATAAAAATTGATGAAATTTATTCAAGAAAACTTTATTGTTGTGAATCAAATAGAATGGCATTACAGGAAATTATGCATAGTTCAAAAACGTATAAACTAGACCTTTACTACGCAATGTATATGTTAAAGAATAATATTTTTTCTTACAACTTACTTTTACTTGGACTTACCCTCATTAGTAACAACTTACTCAGCAATTTCATGAGAAAAGGAACTATCAAAATTTATAAGAGCTTCTATTTGGATCAAATTTTGTAAACTTATTCAATTTCCAAAAATTTCATGTAAGCCAAACGTGTCGATTTCTATGTCAAATAGCAAGTAAGCTCGTATAACAAAGGTTCCTTTCACCACTAGGTGGATTAAATCAGGTTTTTTAGTATTTATTTATTACCCAGTAGCGTAAAGGTATACCTTTTTCAAACTTGCTACTTGCGGATGTCTTAGTATTGTACATCATGAAACTTAATTCTAACAAAAAACTTAACTACTAACATTAATTGCGATTCCAATAATCGAGGCAGCCCCTCTTAAAAACTGTTTCAGAAGTTGAGCGTTTAACAATCGGGGGTATTGCGTTATAGTTTATTACACCTCTAACGAACAGTGAGCTTGAGTAGCTTGTCGAGTTGTTGGGAGGAACTATCAGGTTCTGTAGCCGACGCCCTTGGGATGGCAACAATTTCTCAAAGAGTACTGGCGGAGATTACGTTCTGATCAGCTTGCGTATGAACACACATGAGCGGTGCGCGTAGAAATTCTCAAGTGGGCATCCGATCAGGTTTTCCTGCAGTTGAGTTACATGCGCGTAGCGGTTCAACCCGTAAACAAAACGTACACATGAGTTCAGCGCGACTTTTAGCCTGTCCATGGAGCCCGCACTTGGTTTAACGTGAAGTAGTTCGCCAAATGTGAAGTGGGGTAAAACCAACGCTTTGAACAATTTCAGGCGTGTGCTGGTTGGAGCAGCAGAAGCAGAACCGTAGAGCGTTCGAAGGCTTGCATAGATTTTCCCGCATTGCTGATTTACAAGGCTGTCCCGTTTCAGATCCGTCTAGAAAATGAATCCAAGATTCTTCGCACTCTCTTTCCACTCAATAGTTTGCCCGTCCATAGTGACAGAAGATAAAAAGTTGGTCTGATCTGTGTTTCTACGACGACCATTCAAAAACATTGCTGTACTCTTCGATTGTTTGACGAACAACTGGTTACGTTGAGACTAGGATTGGGAGTACCGACAGGATTTTTGAGAACCGGTATTTCGGTACTGGAAGGATCAGTACCGGTAATACCGGTACTGGTACCGGTTCCAAAGCTTTAAAAAGAATATCCTTCTTCTTTGAAAAATCTGCTAATACTTTTATTTGAGGTCCAATTCTTAAGTCACTTCACCTCACCTTGCAGTTACCATTTCATTTGTACTGTCACTTAGGTAACAGGAGTCACCCAGGTACTTTCAAAATCGCTAACGGTGTTCTCATCTAAAATCTATGAGAATAGGGCCCTTGTAAAAATGAACAGAGTTAGCGATTGCAAAAATTGGAGTGATTCCAAACGACATCTGGCGAAAGTCGGGAGGCTACGATGGGTCGGCAATGTCGCAAGAATGACGGATGACTGTGCACTGAAATCTGTTCTTTTCAAAAAACCCACCGATACTATGAATAGAGGGGCCCAACGACCAGGTTGAAGCCGACTTCGAGAAGCTCAATGAATTGGTGACAAGTAGCCTAGGACCAAGTACAGTGGAGACACGTTTTTGATACAACACGACCCCCTGGTTGTATGCTGCTAGAGGAGAAGCTTGCAAGATTCAACTTTAAGATGCACAGAATATTCAACGTAGTGTTTACCATGCGAAAGCGAATCTGCCAGACGCTGAAAATGCTTTCTCAGAATGTATCGCTGATGGACAGGCTGTACTCAGGGTACTGAAAAGCATAGTCATATACTTGCTCTTCAATCCGTGACTTACATCGAAGCGAATTCACTCCGCAGAGTGTTTTGGTCTAATCGAACTCCTTAAAGCTTGAATTGCTATAGGTGTCTGAAGTCCGTTCTATTTTTTCCTTCATGATCAGCTAGCTATATACACTCCAATAACTAACGCTCAACAATTTCCTCAATCTCGTTACTGGTGTTAAATCGTTGTAGTAACTCATCCGCTAGCTTTATCAAAATATAGCGCGTAGTTTTAGAAATTATTTTAAAATTGTCATCTTCGTTTTTAAAGCCGAATGTTAGAAAAATTGCATAATTGATCAGTACCGAAAGAACCGGTTTTCTCTTGTGCCAGTACCGGTATTTCGGTACATCTGTATTGAGCAACATCTTAATACGGAGGGTAAATCGTTGACATAACAACAAAAAAGCAGAGGTCCGAGTACTGAGTCCAGCTTCGAACAAAGTTTAAGACGATGGATGGTGTCGAAAGCTTTAGAAAAATCCAGTACATAGTAGCAATATGGCTGAACCCTTTCTGCGATCGTTTGTGCTAGATCATCGAAAACGCGAACCGCTGCTGTTTGAATGCTTTGCCCTTTACGAAAAACCAACCTGATACTCAGATAGCAAGTTGGTCTCCCTGATAAACGTAGACATTTGTTGCTCCAGAAGTTTTTCAAACACCTTTGACAGGGCACATAGAATACTGATAGGTCTTAGGTAAGACAGAGCATTTAAATGCGGCTTTTTCGTAGTGGCAATATCTTGGCGTATTTCAAGCACGTGGGAAAGGAGGATGTTTCGACGATGCGGTTGAACATGTACGTAATATGCTGGACTACCAAGGGCAGAATTTTTTTACGAATTTGATTGGCAAACCATCCAGACCGGTTGCATTCGATGTAATATTGCATATTGCGTTTACCACTTCCCAGGACTGCACTGGACGGAAGGAAAAGCTATAGAGCACGTCTGGCATCGGTCTTCTTCGTTCCCTGTTCTAGTCGTTTTGAATGTGACTCGACAAGAACGTACGATTCACTTCATCGGGATAGTACTCGCACACAGCTGACGATTTATTTTTACCCACTCCAACACTTTTAAGCCGTTTCCAGAGAACATCAGACGGGATCCGGTCGTCTAACAGTTGGTTTAAATGGCGTGTTTTTGCCATCGCTACCATCGTATTTGCTCGGTTTCTCAGAACAGCATATCGTCGACGCGCTTCATCCTTGGTTATTCTCGGTGCCCTGATCCAGTCTGCGTACGCCAAATCACGTTCCAACATGGCCTTCCGAATGTCACTGTTGTACCACAAATTGGATGATTTGCGTGTCTTGCACATGCGAAGTGGAATACAATCATCATGAATCTGTTTTACATGAGAATTGAAGAAACTAACAAGCTCGTTTGTATCGTGGCTCGCATAGAAAACATTCCAAGGGACGGAAAGAATAGTGTTCTGCAGTATTTGTGCGTTGAAATTCACGTAGTCACGATACGTGTCGATCCTTCGAACTGGTCTTGCGTCAAAACCCAGAGAACCAAAGATGAGGTCATGCTGCGATAGCCTAGGGAAACCTAATTGGTTGAAACGCAAAACTCTATCACTACAACTTGTAACAAACAAATCCAGCTGCGAGCAACCATCTCTATGAAAAAACCCGAATTAATCCACCTAGCGGCGTAACCTAGCCTTTCTACTGCCACAATAATCATTATTTAATTTCTCAGGAACATCTATAATTAACTTGACTATATTTTTAAATATCCGTTCCGTATTCCTCAAAATCCTTATTTGCCAGTAAAATTCACAACGTATTGCGTAGAATAATTATATTTTCTTTCCTTGGGTGCGTAAATACTTGTAAGCGTCATTTATGTTATTTGATGAACACCTTATTTAGTTTTATAATCGGTCGGCCTTAAATTTTGGGTTTCAGAGCCACATACGAAACTTGTTTTGAACTGACAATATGAAATATATGTTCATAGCAGATTTTTTGATATTTTTTTTGAGTGGTTTTAGCCCAAAGGGTAGATTTTTTTTGATATTTTGATATTAATACCATGCGTTCAAAAGTTAGCATCTTTGAAAAACAAGAGTTCAGAAAAATTATTATATACTTCACTTTTGAAGAAAAAGGATTTCGACAACAAAATGATTGATCTCAAAATTTTACTATTAGTTTGCTTGGCTTCAATTGTGCAATATATCTGAATCAGAAAAAAAAACTGAATAGAGCATTAGATATGAAAAAGAGAAATTGAACTTTTTCTTAGCTGGCGCTCCTTCAGATAATTATTTTTGCATGGAAATCAAAACTTGAGCTTCTTTTGAATGTACTTTCATGAAAAGATAGTCATTAGCATGATCGCATCGTTTTTACAATGTTAGACGGTTAGGAAAACAAGATGAGGTCGAAAAATAGTGCAAAAACTGAGCCATAAACATGCTTGAGAATGAGAAATATGATCGATATGATTTCCAGTGCTTGTCATTTTTGATTTATTTATTAAAACATGATACATGACATAAAACATCTGTCCTTTAAAATGTCACTAACGAAAACAAATCTTACAAAGTTACTACCGTGCTACGTTTACTTCCTATTTTTCATATAACATTTCTAAGCTCTAGTATCTATGGATTGAAAAGAGCATATATTGATGCGCAAAATTTGTTTGAAATTTGTTTAAATTTATTTGGAAAAATCAACTCACTAGTATTTTGATCCTATACACCACTATACTTATATACTTAAATTAACTGCTTTTCTCCGCTTTTTGCTTTTCGTGTACAATTGTGAGTAACAGCAAGTGAAGAAAATGACCATTGAAATCTGAAATCAAAGAAAAGAAAAAACTTTGCAACTGAATCCCGCTATTTAATATTTATTTGCGACAGATACGTAGTTCGCCTACGACGTGCAGGCTTCATCAGTGTCTTATTTCAAAGCGTATACGTATCTGTCGCGAATAAATATTAAATAGTGGAATTTAGTCGGTAAAAGTTTTTGACGTAGGACTACGTCTTACGGCAAGTTTTGAAATAGGGTGTCATTCCAAAAAATCGACAAATGCGAGCATCACGAAAAATGAAAGGTTTTGAGCGCTAATAGCTCAGCGGTTTTCCGATCGATTTTCAATATTCTTACACCAATCGATCGGAAAATCTTCTAAGAATTGACCCAAATGAAGAAAAGTATGGATTCTTGATGTTGAACTATTGAAAAATTGAAAATAATGAACCTATGTTTTACCAGAATTCTCGCTTCGTGATTGGTTGGAAGATTCTTTACGATGATCTAAACCTATACCAATTTGATATCTGTGCTTGGGAAGTAATCCAAAACAAGTGACAAAGTTTCCTCATTTCAACAAGATTTCTTAACACCGCGGTTAGTGATGTCCGATTACTTCTCGATTAATCGAACTAATCGATTATCCGCTAAAATAATCGATTAATTTTTAATCGATTGCTTTATGTTCCGATTATTAGATAATCGATTACCTGGCCGATCGATTATGCCGGATTATTTAAAATTTTGTTTGACAATTTCTAACAAATTTAATTGTTACAGTGGCCTAATTAACCACACGCAATCAGCCAGTTCGTTGGTTTCGAGATACGATGCTGATCTAAGAAACCAGTCGTATGTTCAAAAGCTAGGCGGTGCTCCTAGATAGAGTCAGTAGGATTGCTGCAATAGCCTCGTAACTGTCTTGTACTCTAATAGCTGGCTGTGAAGTCTGTCGATAAAGATGGGTCAAATCTTAGAAAGGATGAAGCCTTGGGGTTAGGCTTTGCTTGTAATCATCCAGTTTGCACGCAGTAGGCCGGTTAAAATACCACGCTGAAGCCTAAAAACCAAACTAAACTCAATCTAGACATTAACCGTGCCACCGTCAAAAGATAATTCGAAATTTGTCAGGCCGTTAGACACGGAATATTGAAAGGAATTTTTAGAAAACTGGGTAATACCCTTCGTCTTTTTCTATACAAAAACCAAAAAAATGCTATCTCCTCGATTTCTATGTAACTAGCTTAAGTCTGACTGCACATTCCAAAACACTCGTGGACAGTACTACGGGACGCAAAACTATTCTTTGGTGTCGGAGACTGTAACGAGGTTACAAAATAAATAAGGTAACAAACCCTATTGTCCAATCCCACACAACCTTCATAACAACCTGTTCGCGTTACCTGCCGTTATCCCCGAAAAAAGGTTAGGGTACCGCTACAGTAAACAAACCTTGCTAATGCCCACCGGATGGAACCTGGCGAAACTAGCCGGAGCTGAATCGTCGGTCCCGTCGTAAAGTCCTGTGCTTGGTAGGCAAATCAGTCTGGGGAATGATTGATTTTAAAGACAACCACCAAAAAGACGACACGCAAGATTGGAAAGAGCTAGAAGTTAGAAGACGCAAAGTGATACATGAGAAGACGAAAAGTGAAGTAAACTAGTATTCGGAAAAGATACAATAAGTAGAAGTAAAATGGAAGAAACACGGGTAGAAAATATAGGCGCTAAAGCGAGGTTTGATTACCTAGTGGAACGAAGAAAAAGACCACCAGCACCCTCCTTCAAACGGAGGTCTTCCCTTAGGGCTTGAGAGCGCGACCGTCGTCAGTCGGCCTCAACACGTGTCGACCATGAGTGCGTGATCCGATTCTCCGAGCAACACACCGAGCGAGCAGGTAGTTGCTACCATCCGTGGCCCTATACACCATCGATCGTAGGAACCGAGAGCCGAAGAACCAGCCGTATGCTATACCCACCACATAAGCAATCGTTACACCGTTCGTACCGGCTACCGGATGTCGGACCCGGTCGTACTTAAACATTCGATTCACCATTTGCCACCCACCCCGTATCTGGCACGGGCTATCTGTAAGCGGTCTACGAAACCGTTAGACTAGCACAGTCACCTGTTCATCGGAACATCAGAGACCCTTCGTCGACAAGAAGCAGCAGGCCGTAAGACAAACTGAAGAAAACTAACCACTAGATTAAGCCAAACTTTTAAATGAAGATCTGTTAACCCTCGAAATGGTGTTTGCTACGATATGTGTCCTCGGAAAGTGTGAGTCCCCGAATGTGCTCCCCCCCCACATCGGTTTGCGAGTTAGCCCCCGGTAGGTTAGTGTAGGACGCCTAGGAGACACTGCACTAGCCTATGGTTACTCTTGTCCCCCTGTTGAGTCGGCCGAACGGATTCAACCGATGTTAGGTTCGTCGGCATTTCGTTCGTAAGTTTATAGTTGAGCGTTTGATGGGCCTGCCCTGAAGTGTTCTAACCAGACCGGGATTGTATCGCTAAACACATTCCTTCACGGCAAGTTAATCCTTGCCTGGCGCTTAAGTGAAGGTTGTCACTGCCTCAAAACCCATCCCGCCCCGTTACAGGACGTAAAGGTTATAATCAATCGATTATTTCGATTAATAGATTATGCAGCGCCGATTAATCGATGTCGATTATTGGCCGCCTAAAAAGTAATCGATTATCAACTAATCGATTAACTGAAAAAATCGGACATCACTAACCGCGGTTCAACCTAGACCATTTTGATGTCCTTGCTTTGGAAGTATGCCAGAGAGAGTGACAAAGCCCCCTCGTGCCAACAGATTTCTTACGAACGCGATTAAACCTAGTCCAATCTGACGTCTGTGTTAGGGAAGTGTGCCAGAAAAAGTGACACAAGTACGTTGTCCCAACAGATTCTTTACTGCGTGACGATTAAACCTCGGTGAATTTGATATCTGTGTTGGAAAAATGTGCTACAGCTGTAGTGTTCGGTTATAATATGTCTCTGTATGAATACGCATGCTTGCCGTTTCATTAGAAGTGTAGTGAAAAGATGTTCTGTTGATAAAATAGGATTGAATTGGTAAAATCCTTTCAACGTGGAAACCATGGATAATAAAAACAATCTTTAATTTCAGCAAGGTAGCAGGAAAGTAATAGTTTGTGTTCTTGATTTTGTTAAATTGTTTTCAAATGCACAATATTTTGAGAATTGAACGTATGCAGTGTTACTACTTTGATAAATGTTACATACAACGCATATAGCATGTATACATGAAGAATCGAATGATTACAATCATGAATACATGCTACTATTACTACAAAGAGACTTACGTAGTCCTGCGTCACCTGTATATGCGGTCGTGTCTTCTACACAACCCCTCTTATTTTCTTTTCTTTTATTTCAGAGCTCGTATTCCACTAAGAGGCTTCAAAAACTTCTGACTATTGACATGGTTCTCACTTTTCTTGAATTTCATTGCAAATTGTCATCACATACACATACATACATACATACATACATACATACATACATCGTACACATTGAATACAATCAACATTTGATTGATACGTTTTTTGATTTCACACGTTTTAACGGTTTAATATACGGTGCTTGAGTGTTAAAGTTTGAATAACTTTTGAATGAACCGTCCGATTTTAAATAACTCGGTTTCGTTTGATAGATCTCAGCAGTAATTTTCAAATAATAATAAAATGTGTGATGTTTTTCATTGAATTAATTCTTAAATGTTACAAAAATATGTTTTAAATACTATTTTTTCACATTTCTTTATGTAACTTTCATATCAAAAGTCCAATCATCATGAAATTTGGAAGTTAAGGGTTTCTAAGGCTCCTCTTTCATATGCAATCAATTTTGTTCAAATCGGTTAAGGGATCTATGAGATAATGAAGTCCCATATTTTTCGTATTTTTATACATAACTTTTGAACTAAAAGTCCGATCAGTATGAAATTCAATAGCGACCAATGGGACACCTAGACCTTTCATTTGAAACTAAGAACATTAAAATCGGTCCAGCCATCTCCGAGAAAAGTGAGTGAGATTAAAAGCGTTACATACACACACACACACACACACACACACACACACACACACACACACACACACACACACACACACACACACACACATACATACATACACACACACACACACACACACACACACACACACACACACACACGCACACACACATACACACACACACACATACATACACACACATACATACACACACACACATACATACACACACACATACATACACACACACATACATACACACACATACATACACACACACATACATACACACACACATACATACACACACATACATACACACACACATACATACATACACACACACATACATACACACACACACACACACACACACACACATACATACACACACACAGAAAATGGTATATAACATTCGGCCCGCAGGACCTTCTTTCCATTTTCGATTTTCCAAGTGATTTCTATACCTTTATACTATATATTTATATAGTAGAAAGGCAAAACGTTGGCTTTTCACCCATAGAAGACATTGTAAAGCACTCTAGCATTGATTGGAATTGCGCCTGTCTCCGACTTGGCTGGGACAAATCGATGTTAAAGTCGGCTAATTTTTCGCCAAGGAGACCAGAACAATCGTTCTCCGGAGGATTATACACGACTACGACGAGGATCTTTTCGTTACCTAGTCGAAATTCAACCGCCAGGCATTCAGTTGTGTCTTCTGACGAGACCGACAAATGGGTGCTGAAAACCGTGGTGCAAGGTAGGTGTTGCTTGTAATAAATTACAATCCCACCACCACGACGATAAACGTGGTCGTTTCGAACAACGTTAAATCCAGGGATGGCGATGCTACGATCACTATTTCTCACCGAAAGCCAGGATTCAGAAAAGCAGGCAACCGAGACCTTGGAATCACGTAGGAGATCCTTGACTTCGTCCAACTTTGCACACTGTCTGGCGCATAAACTCTGGGCGTTCCCATGACATACGTTCAACTTGTCATGAAGGAGCGCGGCGTTCAATACCGCACCGGGAATGTTCGTAGAGGTGTGATTTTGTATCGGTGGCATCATGTGAAAAACGGGAAACAGTTTTTAGGGGGCTGCAAAACTACTACAATAGACATTTTAGCTTATATCACATTTAAACAGTATTCACTCAATTAGTCAATATTAAACATAAAAAACTTCAAAAGTTATCGGTAAAACATAGTTACAATATATCCAGCTCTTCCTCTGAGCAAATCGCAATGGGGGGGCCATCAAACGTTCGCTTTACGAAAACGACTCCGCTCTTGGTGAACACCATTTTCAGCTTGCCGATCTTCTTCAGCCGTAGAGCCACCGATTTCACCTTGCGCGTCTCAGGAGTCAAGCTTTCGTTGATATACACGCGGCGATCCGAGTCCAGTTCAATATGTCTTAACATGAGATCCCGCTTACGCAGATAAGCACGGTAAAACTCGTCACGGGTTGTTTTTAGTGCGAATTAAATGACAACGAGGCCGTTTCCTTCCTGCGGATTTCTGGTTCCCTTGCGTCGTACTTCAGTCTTAGGGATAACAGACTGATTTACCGTCAGATGTGTGCAGATTGCTTTTAACGTTTCGTTCAAATTTTCACCTCTTTGAAACGGGATGCCACTAACTATCAGCTCATTCCGATTTTCCAACGTACCCATTTTTTGGGCTACACTGTTAACCCTCTCGCTAAGTGTGCACAAAGCAGCATCCGTGTGTTGGTATTTGGCCGTACACTCATGCTTCAGCGATTTGATTTCGTCTTGCAGCTCCGCTTTCACGTCGTCAATCTTGACATTAATATTGCATAGCTCACCGCGCACTGTATCGATCAGCTGTTTGGTCTGTGTGAACTGTGCCATCATCACGCTCATCATACTACGCAACGTAATTTGATTTTCGTTCTCGTTCTCGTCTCTAACAGGCTGCTCATTAGACGGGTAATCAGTGCGGGATCGCTTTATCGCTTGCGGGGTGGTTTTGCTTACACCAGAAGGCGGGGTACGCAATGCGTGTGCCAGTTCTTGTGTGCGAAGTGGATGGCAAAAAACAGGCTGCTATGGTATACGTATCGGCGAGCACGGGCAGCAACAAAAAATAAATTGAAAGCAAGGTACAACAAAGGCCGCAAAAACCAAAAGCGAAAATTCGAAAACTAATCCGATGCGCACTGACTGGATAACGTGCACAGAACTAAAGTGAACTTCACGGATTATAACTTGGCGGTTTTCAGCCGGAAAAACAACGGTGGCACTTTACTTTTGAAACTTTTTACTCCGCGATTATTCCGAACACATTCTCACTGCCGCGATCTGACTGACTGTATCTGAAATTTCCAGAGAAAAAGTAAAGATTAGTTTAAATTATTTAGCAGGCCTATGACGCTGTTTGCTCCAAAATGGATGATGCAATCTAATCTGACAAAATATTGTGCTCAATAGTAAAGAATGTGAGTGTGCTGGTGTATACTGACGTATTTTTGTTGTGTATGTGAAATCCACAAAATGGATCGATCATTATGCCTTGGCACAATCTCACTCCCGTTTCGTTTCGAAAAATTCGTTTCGAAAGTTTCGAAAAATATTATTTTCGTAATCAAAACTTTTCCAACGCATAATAACCTTTCAATACATTGTAAATAATTAGTTATTAGTATATACCGTTTCGTTTCGAAAGTTTCGAAAAATATTATCTTCGTAATCAAAACTTTTCCAACGCATAATAACCTTTCAATACATTGTAAATAATTAGTTATTAGTATATACCTTCAAGATAGCAAGTTGATGCGATTTCTTGTTTGGGTTGATTTATGCGGGACATTTTTTACAAGCGTCACTTCAGCGTAATTTTGATCGCGAACTTTGAAACCCTGTTTAGGCTAAATAGCTTGCTAATATTATCTGTGTTCCATTCTAAATTGTTATGAATAAATATATTATGTTCATCATCATTTTGAATTTAGGTCACCTGTTTCTATAGATATAATAAATTTCCACAAATAAACATTTTTGGTTTTTGGCACAATCTCGCCCCCGTGGCACAATCTCACCCCGGATGGCGGTACTTATATTTCCTTTCTATATCCTCCACCTTAATTTTAATCTACCCTTTATAATTTACTCGAAATGATGTATCGAAATCGACCTGTGATAAATCCTGTGATATTAGATTTTAGCCTATAATAATTTAAGTTCAGCTTCGACCACTAATTTCAGTATTTTTATTACCTTATACTTTTCGCGCTCTATCAGACTCCAACTTCCAATATAACTCCAACTGGCCTATCTATCTATCCAAATATTTTTCACCTTTTAACTTCTAAATTCCAATCTTCCGATTTAACTTTACACGATTACACTTTCCGTCTCTCATGTTTCCATCTTCATATATCTTTTCCGCCATGACATTTTCGACTCTGATGACATTATTCAATCGCTGTCACCTTCCGTGGCAGTGTTCCTAACACTTGTTGTCTGCTATGGTAGGGGCTGTTCGCAACACATACATACATTAATAAAACTGTGGTTAATAAATAAGTGGTTAATATAAAACTGTCCTCGTTCTTCTTTAGCAGCATTGAGCCGGAGTGGCTCGTGCTGTATCTAGAGTTACTCTCCGCTATACCTGATCCTGGGCTACTTGTCACCAATTCCTTGAGCGTCTCGACAGAAGCAAATCAGCTTCAACCTGGTCGAGCCATCTAGCACGTTGGGTCACTCTATTCCTAATGCCGATGGAGGTCTTGAAGAGAGCAGGTTTTAAAACACAGTTGTCCACAGGCATTATTGCGACGTGACCGGCCCACCGTAGTCTTCCAGCTTTCTCAAGGTCTAGAATGCGGATTTCTTTAAGTTCATGGTTCATAAGCCTACACCATTCCCCGTTTTCCGTTTGTACTCCACCAAAAAATCTAAGTTGCAGCAGTGCTACCAAATTACAGTTTTGATTATTCTGATGGAAACAGAAGGGCACAGCCCTCACCTCAGAAGTACCGATGACGACAAGGATGAATTCTACGCGCAGTTCGAGAGTGAATACGACCGCTGCCCAAAACATGATATCAAGATCGTCATCGGTGATTTCAATGCTCAGGTAGGCCAGGAGGAGGAATGCAAACCGGTGATTGGAAGGTTCAGTGCACACCAGCGAACCAATGAAATGGGCCTAAGACTTATCGACTTTGCCGCCTCCAAGAATATGGCCTTACGTAGTACCTTTTTCCAGCACAAAATCCATCACAAGTACACCTGTAGGTCACCAAATCAGACAGAATCACAGATCGACCACGTTTTGATCGACAGTCGGCACTTTTCAGAAATTATCGACGTCAGATCCTATCGAAGCGCTAACATTGACTCGGAGCACTACCTAGTTAAGATGCGCCCACCCAAGTAACACACAAAACAAGTTAGAAAATAATATTCGTGGAAAGTAGTCGCTTAAGAATACTATAAACGTACTGTGAAAACATATGTCGTTATTATTAAAGTTTTGAGATGTTTTGGGATAACATGAATTTATTTGACAGCTCATATCAGATATATAAAAATTGTTTTGTCAACATGTCAACACGAAGTTTTGACGTAGGACTACGTCTTACGGCAAGTTTTGAGATAGGGTGTCATTCCAAAAAATCGAAAAATGCGTGCGTCACGAAAAATGAAAGGTTTTGAGCGCTGATAGCTCAGCGGTTTTCCGATCGATTTTCAATATTCTTACACCAATCGATCGGAAAATCTTCTAAGAATTGACCCAAATGAAGAAAAGTGTGGATTCTTGATGTTGAATTATTGAAAAATTGAATATAATGAACCTATGTTTTACCAGAATTCTCACTTCGTGATTGGTTGGAAGATTCTTTACGATGATCTAAACCTATACCAATTTGATATCTGTGCTTGGGAAGTAATCCAAAACAAGTGACAAAGTTTCCTCATTTCAACAAGATTTCTTAACACCGCGGTTAAACCTAGACCATTTTGATGTCCTTGCTTGGGAAGTACGCCAGAAAGAGTGACAAAGCCCCCTCGTGCCAACAGATTTCTTACGAACGCGATTAAACCTAGTCCAATTTGATGTCTGTGTTAGGGAAGTGTGCCAGAAAAAATGAAACAAGTTCGTCGTCCCAACAGATCGCAAATTCTTTACTGCGAGACGATTAAACCTAGCCGAATTTGATATCTGTGTTGGAAAAATGTGCAACAGCTGTAGTGATCGGTTATAATACGACTTTGTATGAATACGTATGCTTGCAGTTTCATTAGAAGTGTAGTGAAAAGATGTGCTGTTGATAAATTAGGTTTGAATTGGTAAAATCCCTTTAACGTGGGAAACCATGGATAATAAAAACAATCTTTAATTTCAGTAAGGTAGCAGGAAAGCAATAGTTTGTGTTCTTGATTTTGTTAAATTATTTTGAAATGCACAATCTTTTGAGAATTGAACGTATGCAATGTTACTACTTTGATAAATGTTACATACAACGCATGTAGCATGTATATATGTTGCAAATAGCATGTATACATGAAGAATCGAATGATTACAAGCATGAATACATGGTACTATCACTACAAAGAGACTTACGTAGTCCTGCGTCACCATATATACGGTCGTGTCTTGTACACAACCCCTCTGATTTTTTATTATGTCTCCATTACTAAATTTAAACTACTGGAAGAACAAGTTGTAGCTTATGCTATAATAACGTTTTAAATTGGTACGAAATAACCTGATACATACTACTTTCAATACTTGTTTCATTAGACTTAATTTTTTGCGCTTTTCAGGTAATAGAGAAGTTCTGATATATGTAATATTATACTGTTCTATAACAGGCTGTGTTGCTTGGGCAAGAACTCTTGTGAACAACATTCGGTACCGACGCCAGCCTCGGTTAGATCTCGCGCGGCTGAAGGAGCCAGACGTCGCCGCAAACTACGCGCATTCACTCGAAGCTGCACTGCCAGAAGAGGACGAGCTGGACGAAGCCCCTCTCGAGGACTGTTGGAACACTATCGAAACAGTCATCAGCTTTTTCAACTTTTCTGGCAACCTGGCCTGTAACGTTTGAATGACTATTTTGGTCCCCGTATTTAAACTCTCGTTCTATTGGATTTTGGTACCTGATTTCCGTGAATTCGCGATTATTGATCTGCTGAAATAGCATTTATTGTGCAAGTGGTGGAGTTTATATGCATCCAACGCTTTTCGAGCTAATCTAAGTGAAGAAATTTTTGTCGTTATTTTGCACATACTTGCCTCTACCGCTACGCGCATTTTTTTCTACTGAAGCGCCATCTGGGAGCAAAAGTTGAAAGCTTTGAAAGCTTTATTGATCTCCTTCTCTACGTTTGCGCCGTCCGTATCTAATCACCGCAAGCTGCTATTTGGAATCTGGATTTTTAAACCGCCCTTGACTATGCAATCTGACAAACGTAAAGCTTCCATCGAGATGGAAAAAGTTTGTTACAAGTGCTCTGAACCCATTAAGAATCGTAATTTGTTCAAATGCCATCTATGTGACTGTGTTGCTCACTTGAAATGCTTCGGTTGGGTTCGTGTGAATTTGGACTTTTTCAATGAACAATCGAACCTACTTTGGATCTGCAACGATTGTATGGATTCGGTCGAGAGCTTGAAAACAAAAGCCGCAACCGACTGTGCTGTTGCTGATATAGCATCTGCTGCTGAATCAATCAACAGCTACGTAAGTGATTTGAAAAATGAGCTTGGTCGAATAACGACATTCATTGGGTCGATTTCTGACAAGCTTTCGGTACACGCAACGCCTGATTTTTCGCGTTTATAAAAACGCTTGCTTTCGTGTCCTTTAAAGTTGGCTTTGATCTAGAGCTTAAAGAAATTGCGCTTGATGCTAACATCTGGCCGAAGGGGATTTATTTTCGGCAATTTGAAGAGAGAAATAGCTCTAAGGATTTTTGGGAGCCGAAAGTATCAAAATTTCAACGTACGGTACAGTCGGTTCCTTCGCAACCTTTAACGAATCCTCGTCTGACACCTTTAAATTAGTTTCCACCATTGGATCTGGCCCGGGACGCACCGAAACAAGCATTTTGGAAGCCCCTAATCCACTCATCACAGTCGCGCCACTGCAGCCAGCGCTCATCAATCGTCCCGGTCCTGTGTTTGAGAATGGAGAAGGGGTCTTCCAGCTTGCTAGTGTAGGCAAGTATTCTTCTATCAATATTAATTCGGCACCAGATATCCCCGCACCTTGTAGACATTTACTTGCTAATCACCAACAACTCGACAACGATGTTCCTGGACTGCGGTTTTTGTATCAAAATGTCCGTGGACTGCGGACAAAAATCGATGATTTCTTCTTGACGGCTTCTGAATATGACTACGAAGTCATTGTATTGACGGAAACGTGGTTGGATGCTCAGATTAATTCTGTGCAACTCTTTGGTAACTATTTTAGTGTATACCGTTGTGATCGCAATAGCACTAACAGCGCTAAGGCACGTGGAGGAGGAGTTTTGATTGCTGTTTCAACGCGTTTGATTAGTTATGTTGACCCGACACCAGTTTGCGACAGAATCGAACAGCTGTGGGTGATGATCAAAACACCAATTCGCAAAATCAGTGTTGGTGTAATATATTTGCCACCTGATCGCCGAGCTGATGCCAACGCTATAGATAATCATATTAACTCCGTCGGCTCTATTATGTCTCGTCTGCAGCCGGCTATTATGTCTTCCCCTTCCATTGACTACCTCCATTCAAACATTTCTACTGCCAGTTTCGATTTGTTGGATGGGTTCAACTTACATAGTCTTTCTCAAATTAATTACGTGACTAATAGTAACGATCGTCTTCTTGACTTAATACTGACTAACAATGAAAGTATGTGCGAGTTGTTCGAAGCTGCTGAGCCACTAGTCCCGCTCGACCCTAATCATCCAGCGCTGGTCATAACGGTTCACCAAAGCTTACCCGTCCAGTTCGAAAATACTCCAGTGGAACCGAGTTTGGACTTTCGCAGAGCCGACTTTGATGCTTTGATTAATGCTATATCACAAATCGATTGGCGGTTTTGCCTTTCTACTATATAAATATATAGTATAAAGGTATAGAAATCACTTGGAAAACCGGAAATGGAAAGAAGGTCCTGCGGGCCGAATGTTATATACTATTCGACTCAGTTTCGAAAACTGAGCATTTTCTGTGTGTGTGTATGTATGTGTGTGTGTGTGTGTGTGTATGTGTGTGTGTGTGTATGTGACGCTTTTAATCTCACTCACTTTTCTCGGAGACGGCTGGACCGATTTTAATGTTCTTAGTGTCAAATGAAAGGTCTAGGTGTCCCATTGGTTGCTATTGAATTTCATACTGATCGGACTTTTAGTTCAAAAGTTATGTATAAAAATACGAAAAATATGGGACTTCATTATCTCATAGGTCTCTTAACCGATTTGAACAAAATTGATTGCATATGAAAGAGGAGCCTTGCAAACCCTTAACTTCCAAATTTCATGACGATTGGACTTGTAGTTTGAAAGTTACATAAAGAAATGTGAAAAAATAGTATTTAAAACATATTTATGTAACATATAAGCATTAATTTAATGAAAAACATCACACATTTTATGATTATTTGAAAATTACTGCTGAGATCTATCAAACGAAACCGAGTTATTTAAAATCGGACGCTTCATTCAAAAGTTATTCAAACTTTAACACTTAAGCACCGTATATTAAACCGTTAAAACGTGTGAAATCAAAACATCAATCAAATGTTGATTGTATTCAATGTATGAGATGTGTGTGATGTATGTGTGTATGTATGTATGTATGTATGTATGTATGTATGTATGTATGTATGTATGTATGTATGTATGTATGTATGTATGTATGTATGCATGTATGTATGTGTGTATGTATGTATGTATGTATGTGATGACAATTTGCAATTTTAAAATTTGCAATGAAATTCAAGAAAAGTGAGAAACATGTCAATTGTCTAAAGTTTTTGAAGCCTCTTAGTGGAATACGAACTCTGAAATTAAAGAAAAGAAAAAACTTTTACCGACTAAATTCCACTATTTAATATTTATTCGCGACAGATACGTATACGCTTTGAAATAAGACACTGATGAAGCCTGCACGTCGTAGGTGAACTACGTATCTGTTGCAAATAAATATTAAATAGTGGGATTCAATCGAAAAGTTTTTTCTTTTCTTTGATTTCAGATTTCAATTGTCATTTTCTTCACTTGCTGTTACTCACAATTGTACAAGAAAAGCAAAAAGCGAAGAAAAGTAGTTTATTTAAGCATGTAGGTATAGTGGTGTATAGAATCAAAAATACTAGTGAGTTGATTTTTCCAAATAAATTTGTACAAATTCCAAACAAATTCTGCGCATCAATAGATGCTCTTTTCAATCAATAGATTATAGAGCTTAGAAATGTTATATGAAAAATAGGAAGTAAACGTTGCACGGTAGAAATTTTGTAAGATTTGTTTTCGTTAGTGATATTTTAAAGGACAGATGTCTTATGTCATGTATCATGTTTTAATAAATAAATAAAAAAAAGACAAGCACTGGGAATCATATCGATCGTATTTCCCATTCTCAAGCATGTTTATGGCGCAGCTTTGGCACTATTTTTCGACTTCATCTTGTTTTCCTAACCCTCTAACATTGTAAAAACGATGCGATCAAGCTAATGACTATCTTTTCATGAAAGTACATTCAAAAGAAGCTTAAGTTTTGATTTTCATGCAAAAATAATTATCTGAAGGAGTGCTAGCTAAGAAATAGTTCCATTTCTCGTTTTCATATCTAATACTCTATTCAGTAATTTTTTTCTAATTCAGATATATTGCAAAATTGAAGCCAAGCAAACTAATAGTAAAATTTTGAGATCAATCATTTTGTTGTAGATATCCTTTTTCTTCAAAAGCCGAATATAATAATAATTTTTCTGAACTCTTGTTTTTCAAAGATGCTAACTTTTGAATGCATGGTATTAATATCAAAATATCAAAAAATCTGCTATGAACAAATACTTCATATTGTCAATTCAAAACAAGTTTCGTATGTGGCTCTGAAGCCCGAAAGTTAAGGCCGTCTGTATACCCGTTAGAGGGTTAATTTCTAATTTTCTATACATATTCATACAAGTCTGTAAAAATTATCTTTTGTGTTTACAATATTTTTCTATAAATATTATAAAACTAAATAAGGTGTTCATCAAGTAACGTAAATGACGCTTAAGGTCCCCATACACGTACGCATATGTTGGGTTGGAAATGAACAAAGTGTTGGAGGTTCATTCCGACCGAGCGCCGAGCCGAACATTTTCTTCTGTCAGTTTGGTTCGTGGCACTCACACACAAGCGAGCGTGTTGGACGAACATGAATTCACCAACATTTTCTGCCAACATGTACGTACGTGTATGGGGGCAGTTACATGTATTTACGCACCCAAGGAAAGAAAATATAGTTATTCTACACAATACGTTGTGAATTTTACTGGCAAATAAGGATTTTGAGGAATACGGAACGGATATGTAAAAATGTAGTCTAATATAACATCTATACATCTACAATTAAGTTCCTGAGAAATTAAATAATGATTATTGTGGCAGTAGAAAGGCTAGGTCACGCCGCTAGGTGGATTAATTCGGGTTTTTAGAACTTAACCCGCCACTTGACGATGCTATCGAATATTTCAATGATGCTGTTAACAATGTACTGGCTCATTATGTCCCTCCCTGCAGACCGTTGCGTAAACCACCGTGGTCAAACTCTCGCTTACTACAACTCAAGCGTCAGCGATCCCTAGCGCTACGTAAATACTGCAGACTGCGTGATGCTTTATTGAAGCAGAATTTTAATCGTATCAGCAATCAGTATCGCAAATATAAACGCTACTTGTACAAACTATATACGCATCGAATGCAGCGTAATATTAGATTGAATCCAAAGATCTTTTGGTCATTCGTTAACAGTAAGAGGAAGGAGGAAGGATTGCCTAAAGACATGTTCTTAGGTGATTGTCATGGTAGCACGATGTTGGAAAAATGTACGTTGCTGAACACTTTCAGTATAATTTTCGTAGCGCAAACCAATACGGCAATGAGTAGCACTCCTAGCGACGTGTTGGATTTTAATCTACCTGCAATAACTGATCGTCACATCGAAGCTGCAGTCAGTAAGGTTAAATGTTCGTTTGCAGCTGGTCCTGATGGAATTCCTTCATGTGTTTTGAAAAGGTCCGTTGCGGCTGCTATGTAACTTGTCGCTTCAACAGTGCTTATTTCCTACGACATGGAAGATTTCTGTTATGTTTCCTGTATATAAAAAATCAGAGGGGTTGTGTACAAGACACGACCGCATATATAGGTGACGCAGGACTACGTAAGTCTCTTTCTAGTGATAGTAGCATGTATTCATGATTGTAATCAATCGATTCTTCATGTATACATGCTATATGCAACATATATACATGCTACATGCGTTGTATGTAACATTTATCAAAGTAGTAACATTGCATACGTTCAATTCTCAAAAGATTGTGCATTTGAAAACAATTTTACAAAATCAAGAACACAAACTATTACTTTCCTGCTACCTTACTGAAATTAAAAATTGTTTTTATAATCCATGGTTTCCCACGTTAAAAGGATTTTACCAATTCAATCCTATTTTATCAACAGAACATCTTTTCACTACACTTCTAATGACAGCAAGCATGTGTATTCATACAGAGCCGTATTATAACCGAACACTACAGCTGTAGCACATTTTTCCAACACAGATATCAAATTCGCCGAGGTTTAATCGTCACGCAGTAAAGAATTTGCGATCTGTTGGGACGACGAGCTTGCGCCATTTTTTCTGGCACACTTCCCTAACACAGACATCAGATTGGACTAGGTTTAATCGCGTTCGTAAGAAATCTGTTGGCACGAGGGGGCTTTGTCACTCTCTCTGGCGTACTTCCCAAGCAAGGACATCAAAATGGTCTAGGTTGAACCACGGTGTTAAGAAATCTTGTTGAAATGAGGGTACTTTGTCACTTGTTTTGGCTTACTTCCCAAGCACAGATATCAAATTAATATAGGTTTAGATCATCGTAAAGAATCTTCCAACCAATCACGAAGCGAGAATTCTGGTAAAACATAGGTTCATTATTTTCAATTTTTCAATAGTTCAACATCAAGAATCCATACTTTTCTTCATTTGGGCCAATTATTAGAAGATTTTCCGATCGAATGGTGTGAGAATATTGAAAATCGATCGGAAAACCGCTGAGCTATTAGCGCTCAAAACCTTTCATTTTTCGTGACGCTAGCATTTTTTGATTTTTTGGAATGACACCCTATCTTAAAACTTACCGTAAGACGTAGTCCTACGTCAAAAGGTGACAAACGTAATATAATTAACTACAGAGGTATAACATCCCCTTGCACTTGCTCAAAGGTGTTCGTAATCATTATACACGACGTTCTTTTCGTAAGCTGTAAACAATACGTATCAACAGATCAACATGGATTTTTCCCAAAACGCTCTACCGCAACGAACCTCGTGCAATTCACAGCAACTTGCTTACAAAACATGAGCATAGGTGCACAGATAGATGCAGTTTATACCGACTTGAAAGCTGCATTCGATCGGGTTGACCATAATATACTACTCGCCAAATTGGAAAAAATTGGAGTTAATTCTGCACTTGTACGATGGTTTCGATCCTATCTATTGAATCGAATGCTCTGCGTGAGGATAGGAAACCAACAGTCTTCGTATTTCACGAATCTCTCCGGCATACCACAAGGCAGTAACCTCGGGCCGTTGCTCTTTATGCTATTTATTAACGACTTAACTCCTTTACTTCCGGATGATTGCCGCATGTTGTTTGCAGATGATATAAAATTATACAAGGTTGTCAGAAATATTGCTGACTGTTTGGAACTCCAACGTTTGATTGACATTTTTCTGCAGTGGTGTTCCAGCAATCTTCTAACCGTCTGTATTGAGAAGTGTTGTGCAATTTCATTTCATCGTAAATCCAGCCCGATCACTTTTAACTATACAATGTGTGGTCAGAGCATAGCTAGAGTAAACCTGGTTCGTGACTTGGGTGTTACATTGGATACTCCGCTTACATTTGGCCCACACTACAACGAAATAATTGCCAAGGCTAATAGGCAGCTTGGATTCATGTTCAAGGTGGCAGATGAATTTCGCGATCCTATGTGCCTACGATCGCTTTACTGTTGCCTGGTGCGATCTCTTCTTGAGAGCAACTCGGTTGTTTGGTGTCCATTCAACGCGAACTGGATAGCACGAATAGAAGCCGTGCAGCAGAAGTTCGTGCGATATGCTCTACGTTTCCTGCCATGGCGTAATCGATTCCAGCTTCCTGCATACACCGAGCGCTGTCAGCTCCTCGGAATTCAGACTTTGGAGCGCAGACGGTTCGAAGCGCAAGCTGTGTTTGTGGCAAAACTTTTGCGTGGTGAAATTGACGCTCCAAGTATTTTGCATCAACTGAATTTGTACGCTCCGGAAAGGCATTTGAGGCCCAGGAATCTTCTGTTTCTACCTCATCGAAATGTTTCGTATGGGCAACATGATCCTATTCGATATATGTCGGCAAGCTTCAACGCGGTGGTAGATTTGTTCGACTTCAACATCACCACATCGTCATTTAAAGAACGGCTTCGTAGATGACTGTATTCTCGTGTGTTTATATATAGCCTGTATTTATTGTACCGTTAGTTATGTTAATTTAGTTTTATCATTCAGACAAACACTATGTCAGATGATTTTTATACACCAAATAAGCAGTGTAGCGGAAAGCTCCATCGGGCATGTGGCCCGGAATCAGCGGAATGATTGGTTTGACGACGTATGTAGGAGGGTGATGGATGAGGAGAACACTGCGCGGGCGGCCAAGATGCGCAGTGCCACACGTCAGAACGTGGAAAGACACAAACAGAAGAAGATGCAGCGAAATCAAATCTTTCGGGAGGAAAAGCGCAACCTGGAAGAGCAGGAATATGCAGAGTTGGAACGGCTGCATCGTTCTCAGGAAACGCGGAAGTTCTACCAGAAACTGAACGGATCCCGCAAAGGCTTTGTGTCGCGAGCCGAAATGTGTCGGGATAAGACTGGCAGTATTCTGACGGACGATCGTGAGGTGACGGATAGGTGGAAGCAGCACTTCGACGAACACCTGAATGGCGCCCAGGCGGAAAACCATGGCGGCGGGGAAAGCGATTTCGACGGTGCAGCAAACGGGGAAGAGGTGCCAGCCCCAACGATATGCGAAGTTAAGGAGGCCATCATGCAGCTAAAGAACAACAAGTCAGCTGGAAAAGATGGCATCGGAGCGGAGCTTATTAAAATGGGACCAGAAAAGCTGGCCGTTTGTCTGCACCGACTAATTGTAAGAATTTGGGATACGGAACAGCTACCGGAGGAGTGGAAAGATAGGATTATCTGCCCGATCTTCAAAAAGGGCGACAAGTTGGACTGTGAGAACTATCGAGCGATCACCGTTCTCAATGCCGCTTATAAAGTGCTGTCCCAAATCATTTTCCGCCGTCTATCACCAATTGCGAATAGATTTGTGGGAACTTATCAAGCCGGCTTCGTCGAAGGTCGGTCTACAACGGATCAAATATTTACACTGCGGCAAATCCTCCAAAAGGGCCGTGAATACAGAGTTCCCACGCATCATTTATTCGTTGACTTCAAAGCCGCATATGATACCATCGACCGGAAAGAGCTATGGAAAATCATGAACGAGAACAGCTTCCCCAGGAAGCTCATCAAACTGATTAAATCTACGATGGATGGTACACAGTGCTGTGTTCGGATTTCGGGTGGATTGTCAGGTTCATTCGAATCACACAGAGGGCTTCGTCAAGGTCAACATAGCGCTACAAGGTGTTATGAACCGAGCGGATATCAACACTTCGTCTGCTTTGCCGATGACATGGATATTATCGGCAGAACATCTGTGGCGGTGGCTGAACAGTACACCAGACTAAAGCGCGAAGCAGAAAAGATTGGGCTAAACGTAAATACGTCTAAAAGAAAGTACATGCTGGCCAGCGGAACCGAGGCCGAACGACACCGCTTGGGCAGTAGTATATTGATCGACGGCGATGAGTTTGAGGTAGTCGATGAATTTGTCTACCTTGGTTCACTGGTAACGGCGGACAATGATGCCAGCCGTGAGATTCGGAGGCGTATTATCAGCGGAAGTCGTGCTTACTATGGGCTCCACAAGCAATTGCGGTCAACCAGACTAAGTCCCCGTACAAAGTGCACCCTGTACAAGACGCTTATTAGACCGGTTGTTCTCTACGGGCATGAAACATGGGCAATGCTCGAGGAGGACCTGCGAGTGCTCGGAGTCTTCGAACGACGAGTGCTAAGAACGATCTTCGGCGGCGTACAGGAGAACTGAGTATGGAGGCGGAGGATGAACCATGAACTCGCACAGCTCTATGGCGAACCCAGTATCCAGAAGGTAGCTAAAGCTGGACGGATACGATGGGCAGGGCATGTTGCAAGAATGTCGGACAACTACCCTGCAAAGATGATGTTCGCCTCAAATCCGGTAGGAAAAAGACGACCAGGAGCGCAACGAGTAAGATGGTTAGACCAGGTGGAGCGAGATCTGGCGGAGAGTACTCGGTGTCCGAGGAATTGGAGAGCGGTAGCCCTCAACCGAGTTACATGGAGAAATTTTAGGACGGCAAGCCACCTAAGTAAGTAAGTAAGGTAAGCGGCTAGGCGGTGCTTGCTAGATAGAGTCAGTAGGATTATTATACTGGCCCCGTAATTTTCCTGTACTCTAACAGCCGGCTGCGAAGTCTGTCGATAAAGAAGGGTAATGTCTAATGACGGTTTGAGCCCACGGCTTTAGGTAAGCGGGATGAGAAGGTCATATTGGCGCTATTGAATTAGTTAGAAATTTTTCGGGAGAGATTTTCGAATCTCTTTAAAATCAGCAACCAGCAGATTCATCTTTCGATGAAGCAACCAGATATGGGGACAAAGTTTCTGAAGCAACAAGAACTCTGAACTGAACTTTTTTGTTTTTGAAGGTTTATCATTCTGATAATGGGTTTCAAGAATCCGACGATTATGCAGGAGAAATGGCAGTTCACTGTGAATTTGATGTGTCGCTTATTTTCGAGAATTGAATCCGCTCCTGCCACAAAAATAAACTTTTTTATATAAAGCTAATAACGAATCGGTTCTAGTATGAAATTAAAGAGAAAAAGAAAAACCCGATTTAATCCACCTAGTGGTGAAAGGAACCTTTGTTATACGGTCTTACTTGCTATTTGAGATAGAAATCGACACGTCTTCAGAACATAATTCATCTATTGGTTATCGTTGCGTAGTGCGTTGGTTTACATAAAATTTTTGAAAATTGAATAAGTTTACAAAATTTGAACAAAATAGGAACACTTTTAAATTGTGATAGATCCTTTTTACCTTTGTTATACTATAACAAAGGTTTAGGAATTGGTCGAAAAACACGAAATTGATCCGAGGCCCGGAGGGCCGAGCCACATATACCAATCGACAGGGTTCGACGAACTGAGCAATGTCTGTGTGTGTGTGTGTATGTGTGTATGTATGTGCGGGGCGCAACTTTTCTATCGCCTATTTCTCGGAGATGGCAGAACCGATTTGTTCGCTATTACTTTTGTTTGAAAGATATTTTTGCCTAGTATATCACTATTGAATTGTTTCGTTTCGTTTCGTTTAAAAGTTATAAGTAAAAAAGTAAAAATTACGTGACACGATTTTCTCCGGACCCAAATGACCGATTTCAACGATCTTGGTATCGAATGAAAGCTCTTGTTAACACTAAATTTTTCGGATACATTTTATTGAAAACAAACAATCAGTTTAAAAGTTATGCTTAAAAAACCTGTTTTGACAAGGTAATAATTATCGCCTGTTTCTTAGAAATGACTAAACCGATATAGACGCTATTAGTCTCATTTGACAGCTAACATAACCTAATAGATCACTATTGATTTGTTTTTTGATTGGACGTTTAATTTGAAAGTTATGATCAATTGAATACAACACATTAAAATTTACAATAATTTATAACGATTTCATCTAAGATGATTTATCTAGTTTGAATTATTTTGGCATCTAATTAGAGATTTTAATGCTACAAATATATCTGCAAAATTTCAGAAGAATCGGGTTTGCCGATCAAAAGATATTAACCCTCCAACACTCGCGCCGACTTTTGTAATTCGGTTACTCGCGCGCACAATGGCTCAAAGCCAAAAAGACATGCGCATTAGAATTTTGACTGGGAAAACTTGGTTTTAAGTTTATGGAACCTTTGGAAGAATTTCTTAAAATTGAAAGTTCTATCGTCTGGTGCAATTTAAATTTTGATTAATCCCCCTAAAAGTGAAATAAAAAAATTATTTTTCTTCAGTTTCAATATAACACATTGATGTGTTCTGCAAAGTTTTAGAACATATTATTACAAGAAATTTTGTTGAATACAGTAACCTTCTATCTATTAAGCGAAGAGAGAAAAATCTTATTTATTGTATATGAATTTGTAAGATCAGTTTTTTCTATTTTAGCTCTTTTTGTAATTGTTGTATTCCTTTTTCATGTATTACAAAATTGTATAAATAGTAAAAATACACAACTTTGATGAATATAGTATACCTCTATGTTTGTTTGTTTAGATACTGTAGAGCTTTGATTAAAAAAAATGCCTTAATTTTGACCCCGAATGACTCGACTACCAACAGATACATTTTAAACATTTTATATTTGCTGATTGTGTTGCTGCATACAGACACCACTTTTACATATGAAGAAACGAGAGAAACTTCCAGGGCCAATCGTGGTACAACTCACATGCTGATTGCTTCGTTTCTGTGATGTCAGTTTATGCTGATCTATTTGCCCAACAATTTAAAGTATTAATGCATTGAATAATTATGACATTTTGCTCATAACAAGGTAATTGAAGAATATACGTTAGTTAAACAGAGATTTGTAACTTTATAACAATATGGCATTCAAAAACCTACACGTGTTGTACAAAATGCGTGTTGTACAGCGTGAGTAATCGAAGGTTAATAAAAATTGATGAAATTTATTCAAGAAAACTTTATTGATGTCAATCAAAAATAATGGCGTTACAGAAATTTATGCGTAGTTCAAAAACCTATAAACTAGACTTTTACTACGCAATGTATATGTTAAAGAATAATATTTCCTCTTATAACTTGCTTTTACTTGCACTTACTCAAATTAGTAACAACCAGCTTACCCTTACTCAGTAATTTCATGAAAAAGGATCTATCAAAATTTATAGGTGCTGCTATTTTGTTTAAATTTTGTAAACTTATTCAATTTCCAAAAATTTTATGAAAACCAACGCACCACGCAACGTTAACCAATAGATGAATTATGTTCCGAAGACGTGTCTATTTCTATCTCAAATAGCAAGTAAGACCGTATAACAAAGGTTCCTTTCACCACTAGGTGGATTAAATCAGGTTTTTATCTTTGTTATACTATATAATTACCTTTGTTATACTATATAACAAAGGTTTAGAAATTGGTCGAAAAACACGAAATTGATCCAAGACCCGTAGGGCCGAGTCACATATACCAATCGATAGGGTTCGACGAACTGAGCAATGTCTGTGTGTGTATGTATGTGTGTATGTGTGTATGTGTGTTTGCTCCAAATTTTCTATCGCCTGTTACTCGGAGATGGCTGAACCGACTCGACCGCTATTACTTTTGTTTGAAAGGTATTATTGCCTAGTACCGTGAAAGCACCTAATTCCGATCCCCTAAGGCATGATTCATCTTTGAGTCCCTACTGAAAAATATAGCTTTGATATTTATTTACACGGTATGTGTCTTTAGCAAGTATTTTCAGTTATGTTTCATGGAAAAATACTAAAATACCTAAATTATTTTCCGAAAGTTAAAGAAATGCATCAAAGTAAGATGTATCAGTGCAGATAATTCCGATCATCAATTATAAGGGGTGATTCTAATTCCGATCACAGGTGTATCTAATTCCGATCGCGTCATGATGAGCTGTTAAAGTATAAAACTATTGTCAACTCGTACAAAATGGATCTGAAATGTATTGCATTTATGTAGTTTGACGACAATCCCCTTACCAGTCATCTTCTGTTTGCGTTAATGATCATTATTGTCATTAGCTTAATATTCATAAAATTTGTGTACTCTAAAGATCGACAAGCGAATTATGAAACTTTCCTCTTCTTTTATCTTTGTTCAACTGTTACAATTACAATAAAATTGGGCCACATTGGACGCTTTCATAAAGCTTTGATCATAAATAATAGCAAAAATCCAACCAGGAAAGTTGTGTTTCAGACAAGACCGCGTAGTTGGCGTAGAACTACGTGAGGCTGGTTTTCGCGAAGAAATCTCGAATATTAAAGAAAACTTTTTACACCTTATTGGTATATGTGTAGCGTAAAGTGAGAAAAAAAAACAAACAATATAATAATAATATTATCTTGCTGTACCGTATTTATGGTAGGAGAGCTATTTTGTGATATCAAAAACGAAAATTTGTACCAGCGCTAAAATCGGAGTATTTCAGTATAGAAATTTGCCTCACGCATCCAGCTATTAACAAAGTTCTAGAAGAAAACTTTAGTCCTCAAAATAATATGTTATTGTTATATTAAAAGAACACGCATTAATAAGATAGTTCATAACTGCGCTGTCGCTGTCGCTTGTTTACAGCGTTAGAAAAGTAAAACATCTGAGCCTCTCAGTTGGCCTCGAGGTACGGCACTGGTCTAATAACTCGATCAAATGAATATTCAAATTTATAACAAGATGAGTTCTAGATAATAAGTAGTTTATAACAAAGTCTCCTTTGCGTTTGGTTATAAACTTGGTCTCGTTAGCAGATAAAATAACTAAAATTGTAACAAAATTTGCTCAAGGCATATCACAAATATATAAAATTATGATATAATTTGGTCTAGTTTATATCCGTATGAGTAACAAAAATCAGTATTCTGTCTTGCTGTATAACCAAATTGTAATAAAGCGATTTATAAGTAACAGAAAGAGATAGAATCTTGTTAGAAACATTTATAATAAAGTTTGATAGAAATTTATGCCACAGGCTTCGTCTCAACTAAACGCCGTCGGCTTTTCAAGAAGCCTAGTGTTAACATGGGGCAAGCACAACCCCTTATGCTTGGCACATCCGAGTCACTATCACCGTCACTCGGAAATTTCGCTGCTGCACCCACTGAACAATTTTGGCTATATTCATCACGTGTCTCTCGTGATGTTACCGTTGAGCAAGTGCGAGCCTTAGTTTCTCGCCGTTTACAAACTGGCGATGTCAACGTTGTAAGCCTTGTTGGAAAAGGACGCGATATAAACACTCGGTCCTTTATTTCCTTCAAAATTGGATTAAGCACTAATTTCAAAGCTCAAGCACTGTCTCCTTCGACCTGGCCGAAAGGAATCGTTTATCGGGAATTCCAGGATACTCGGACTAGTGCAAATTTTTGGAAGCCAGAAGTGACACCAGGGGCGGACTGGGAGCCAAAGGGCCCACCGGGCCTTTGAGATTAGGGGCCCCAGTTTGCAAAATTCTCATGATAGAAAATTAACACAAAAAACGACATCTACTCCAAAGACATCAGCGTTACAAGGACAGTAAATCGAATGAATATGGGCTCTATTTCGAAAATCATGTCATGCAATTCGACTCGACTCAGGCACTGTCGAGTGTCGAGTATCGGGAGAACGGGCAGCATAGCGGCTCCAGGCTCGAAACAAAACAAACTCAGTCGTTATTAGGACCGAGTTACCAGCTTTTAGCGTGTGCGTCATATTAGCGGTTCACGGTACTTTAGTTTGCACGCATTTATCTTCAACCCAATCTTCGCTACTTTGAGTTTTAGTTTGTTCAGCCACCACCACAGATGCTGTTTTATCGACAATATCCATTTCATTGAGAAAGCAGACGAACTAATTAGATTTGCTGAAGATTGTGCCTGTGTGTTGATCCTTTCATAACATCCTGTAACGGCATGTTGAACAGCCCACATGAGGGACCATCACGTTGATAAAGTCCCCTGCGAGGTTAGAATAGCCATGATTTTACGGTCGATGGTATCATACGCAACTTTGAAATCAATCAAATAATTGTGCGTTGAATTCTGTATTCATGGACTTTTTGGAGGATCTGCCGCAGCGTGAATATTTGATTTGATTTGCGTGATAAATGATAGGCTGTCAATAGTTCAATATATATGAGTAGCTCACTGCGTCTACACGTCAGAACAGAACAGTTCATAGTGCAGGCGATTCCCTTGCCGAGTTATAGCTATTCCTCGGATTAATCTCTTGGACTCTCCTATAAGAATCCTGCTTCTATAAGCAAGGTATTCTGTGCGAATCCTCTGTAGACTTTCTTCACACGATTCCAATGTGAGGAATGCCCGAGACTCTGCGCGAAGCTTTTTGCTTCGTCTTGGTAGAGCTGCGGAAAAAAGAAACCACCGTCTAAAAACGCCAGTACGAAGATCACGTGCTCGCCAGTCCAGAGGAGAGGTTCGTCAGCAACGACACACGGATTTACTACAAAACGGTCAGGTGCAAGAATTTTGCCATGTTGTGATGTGCAATGATAGTCCTGGCAATCTGCTTACTGGCAAAACGACGGTAGCAGTCAGGTGGAAGAGTATTTCCAGACGCTGTTGAATACAGAAGTAAACACGAAGATCAGCAGGTACAGGATCAGAATTTTGAGCGACGGCCAAACTGTGGAGCCACCAATACAGGAGGAGGTCAAAAGAGCAATCAGTGAGCTGAAAACGGTAAGGTTGCTGTAAAGGATGGGATCCTGGCTGAACTTCTAAAAACGGGGAGCGAGCAGCTGTACGAAACAATTCACCACCTCATTGTCAGGAACAGAATACATATGGGAGGAAAATAAATATCGGAGGAGTAGTTGATTGGCCTCATTTCCCATAAATTTAAAAACATCGACTTGAGAGTAAAAACTATCGAGGCATTACGTTGCTCAATTTTGCCTATAAGGTGCTCTCCATATCCCTATCCGGACTGAGTCCGTAAACTGACTTCTTCGTCGGTGAGTAACAAGCTGGTTTTCATGAGGGTCGCATCACGATGGATCAGATATTTACCCTGCGTCTAGTAACTGACGAGTTCCGGGAGTACAACTTGCAGACTCATCATATCTTTATGGATTTCAAGGCGGCATACGATTCAGTCAAACGAAATGAGCTGTGACAGTTAACGCTAGGACATGGTTTTCCCACAGAACTAGTTACGTTGATTCGTGTGGCGCTGGATGAGTAAAAATTATGAGTCAGAATAGCAGATGAGACCTCACGTTCATTTTGATTTTGCAGATGACGTCGATATCACCGAAATCAAGAATAGAGCAGCGAAATAAGCCTTTAGGTCATTTATTGAGAAATTGGGACTTATCATTAACACCGCCAAAAGTACATGGCGTGGAAATCCCAATGGTGTTGGTGTCGAAGAGGAACTGAATATATTTTGGAATGCTCGTGATATGTGACAACAATGTAAGTCGCAAAATAAAACGACTGATTGCAGCTGCGAATTGGCCTTTACGCAGGCATTACATTTTGTTGCTGAAGTTCCGTAGCTTGCAAATTCGCATAAAACTGACGCTCTAGAGAACACTAATCCTCTCGGTGGCCCTTTACGGACACGAATCATGGGCGCTAAAAGAAGCTGATCGACGAATGCTTGGGGTTTTAGCGTAAAATTTGGCAAAACCCAAAATGGAGTGTAGCGCAGACGCTACCAGACCTGAACCACGAGCTATATTAAGAATGCAAATATGCTGTTATAATGAAGATAGTACAGTGTGGCAGTCTGCGCTGGGTTGGCCACGTGTCTAGAATGCCCGACGAAAGAGTAACCAAAATTATTTTAAGCAGTGAATCAAGAAGAGGCCGTAGACTTCGGAGTAGACATCGTATTTCGCACTGATAGATGTGCGCTATCGAGGATGATGCACATTCAGCTGGTGTTCGAGGGGTTTGAAGAAAGGTAGCCCAGGATTGAGCACTGTAGGACCATAATTCATTCGGCGCAGGATAGATAACGGACCGTCGCCACTGAAGTAAACTGAGTATGGAGCTTAAGCCGACAATTCAATATCTGCGGATGAAATACTAATTCTACTTTTAAATACTCAGAATTGAAGCTGGTAATATTTTCGGAGCTTGGACCCCAACAGCTCAACTTAAATGATTTCATAAATCATGGGGCCCCAGCAACCGAACATTCGTGAGTCATAGAAAAAGTTTAATTGAAAGAAAAATTTTGGTTTAAAGGTCAAGGCCCCAATAGTCTCATTTGAAGCTGAATTTTCAATCATCAAATCGGTTGATTTCATAAATCAAGGGGCCCCAGCAATCGAACATTCGTGTGTCATAGAAAAAGTTTAATTGAAAGAGAAATTTTGGTTTAAAGGTCAGGGCCCCAACAGTCTCATTTGAAGCTGAATTTTCAATCATCAAATCGGTTGATTCATAAATCATGGGGCCCCAGCAATTAGTTTAAAGTTCGGGGCCCCAATAGTCTCATTTGAAGCTGAATTTTCAATCATCAAATCGGTTGATTTCATAAATCATGGGGCCCCAGCCATCAAACATTCGTGAGTCGTAGAAAGAGTTTAACTGAAATAAAAATTTTGGAAAATCTCATTTTGTGTAACGACGAAATTTTTACTGGGGCCCACCGGGCATTTTTTTTTTTTTTAATTTTTAATTAACCCTCCGCTCACCCCCACACCAAAAAGCTCACACAGAGAGCCCCCTGGTAATGGACACATTCAATTTAAAATAATAAAGTATAAAATAATAATAAGTGAGAGAAAGGAGTAGATTTTAATTACAACTAATTCTAATAATCAATGAGCACCCAGTGGAATTAAATTTCCTTTTAAGGGGCTCTAAATTACAGAAAACAACTAAGCTACTGGTTCAACAAAAAACAAAAATTGATATCCGGCTATCTTAATGTTAATTCTATTCTACGTGGGTTAGGTTGATGCGCTTAAATTATATAATTACTTATGTTTAACTTGAATAATTGCTTTAATTTGTATTTGAAAAGATCGATGTTGGTGATCTGTTTGATTTCATCAGGTAGAGTGTTATAAATTGAAGGGCCAAAAAACGAAATGCACGTCTGGTCAAGATTCGTGGTTGCTCTATTACGCTGTATAAAGTTTGCTCGTCGGGTATTTTTAAGGCTGTTGCCAACATTTAGAGACATATTATGATGGTAGTTTGGTTGGTGAAGGACCTTGTGGATATGAATAACCGTCTGCATATCACGTAACGCTAGGACAGGTAAGATGGTATGGTTATCATTCGAGTACAGTTGAATAGTTGAGTAAAGCATCGGCAGTTGAAATATGGTTTTCAAACATCTGTTTTGCACGACTTGTATTTTTTTAAGTTGTGATTTGCTGGCGTGACCCCATGCTAATGCTAGGTATTGGATTTGGGAATGAATGCAACCGTAGTAAAACAATAACAGTGTTTTTCTTGGGACGAAGTAACTCACTTTCAACATGGCTCCGGATAAAGTTCAGATTTTCTGCTGTAGATGTTTGATTTGCCGATCCCAAGATAACGTTGAGTCAAGGTAAATTCCCAGATATTTAAAGTCATCAACTTTTTCTATCACAGTTTCATTGACACAGAGGCTTAAGTGATTAGTTATTTTTTTCCTAGGTGAGTGGAATACCATATATTTTGTTTTTGTCAGGTTAAGTGAAAGTAAATTTGCATCAAAGTAGTGTGACAGAACTTGCAGATCATCTTTCACTGACGATAATACACTGCCAATGTCAGCACAGGGGTAAAACAGTGCCGTATCATCCGCGAATAACCTTAGTATCCCATTTAATTTTAAATTCCCAATGTCATTGATATAAATTAAAAATAACAATGGACCAATGTTGCTACCTTGAGGTACACCAACTTCTATTTTTTGCAATGAGCTACGTGCATCGCATTCTATTTCACAAATTGCATTCTATTTGTTAAGTAACTGCGAATGATATTATTTGCAACTCCTCTGATTCCGTATAACTCTAGTTTTTGCATTAGAATACTATGATCAAACGCTTTTTTAAGATCGAGGAATAATCCCCCGACAAGTTTTTTTGATTCGATTTCTTTGATTATGTAGTCTACTAGCTCTGTGATAGCTATCATAGTCCCACACTGTTGTCTAAAACCGTACTGAAATTTGTAGAGCACGTTGTGAGTTTTGAAAAAATCTAGAAGTCGTGCGACGAGTAATTTTTCTAGAATCTTCTTAAAAACCGACAGTGTTGATATTGGACGATAGTTTCATGCGTCGAAGGGGTTCCCAGTTTTGAAGATTGGCACTACTCTAGCTGTTTTTAGGCAGTTGGGGTATTCTCCAGTTTCAAGGATCTTATTAAAGGCTTGACTTAAAATGGATGCAAATGCTCCGGGATTGCTTTTAATTGTTCTTGCGGTTACGTTATCCGGTCCACAGCTCTTATTTGTATCTAATTCTTTGATTAGAGAAACAAATTCGTTTAAGCTAGACGGACGAAGAAAAATTGTATTGGCTACACATCTGAAAAATATTTGTTGAAAATGTCGCAAACTTGTTGCCTATCGGAAACTTTATTTCCATTTTCAGTTAGGGTTATTTCTTGCTTCCCTTTTGACCGCCCAAAAATTATGTTGATGTTTTTCCACACTTTCGAGTGACAAGTGGTACTCAGAAGTGTTTCATAATAAGATTTCTTATTCTGTTTTTTCGTTATTTCTACTTTCTTAGTCACGTGATTAAGCATCGTTTGGAGGTTTGCGTCATGAGGATTCCTTTTAACCTTTTTCAGGTATTTAGTTTTTATTTTCATTAATCTCCACAGATCAAAAGTCATCCACGGGCAATACTCATTTTTAGCACGAATCTCTATGTTAAATATTTTTGTGCATGAGGTAAGCAGCTGGTTGTATTTCCCGATGATTTCAGAAAAACAAGTTTCAACATCATCCACAGACGCAATATTGTTTATATATTCGTTGAACATTGTAGAAAGTCTCAAATTGTCCACAACTTTTTTGGTAAGAACTTGCTTTTGTTTTTTGCCGGTAAGACATATTGTGGTCAAAATTTGCGAATGGTCACTTAAATTGGTAGCAATTGTATCGTTACGTAGGCGAAAAGCGTCACTTATTTTACACACAACATGATCCAGGATATTGTTGCTCGCTGGCCGAGTTGGGTTTGAGTTGGAGCATATAAAGCCATATGATTCAAGTAAATTCTTATATTTAACCACGACGTTATTGTTGGAAAGGTTTACCGGAACGTTCACGTCCCCCACAATGTAGCAAGGTGTATTTTTATTAGAGTTATACAACCATTCCTCCAAAATGTCATGATATCTGTGAAAATCAAAAGAAGGGGGCCGATAGACACCAATAACGTCAAAACTAGTCCCATCGACAGTTAGTTCAACGTGGATGGAGTGTAATCCGTCAGAACTTTGACTGTTTTTGACGTTATAATCTAATTTGTTGTTAACGTATAACGCCAACCCTCCGTGGGACGTTTCCCTGCACGAGAATACAGAATAGTAACCAGGAATTTGCAAAATTGAGGTACTATCTGCCTTTATCCATGTTTCACCGATTACAATGACATCAATTGTTGTCTTACAATCATTCAGGAAATATAGAATACTATCGAATTTTTCTAGGACATTCATACCACGAATGTTCCATCGAAGGATCCGTAAGCTTCTACCATTAACATCTCGATATTGAATTTTCAAATCGTCGATGCATTCATGAGTGTAGTTTTGTATTTGTGGATTAGTCATTTTTTAATATATATTAAACAAAATTCATAGCTTTAAAATCATCCTATTTTTTATTGTTTTTGTTTATGGCATTACTTTTGCTTTTAGGCGAGGGAGACGAAACCGATAAATTCATTAATCGTGCCATATAATTTCCCAAGTCCATTCTATTTCTTATGATCTCGGGTTTGGCGCTATCATCCTTTTTCACAAAAATAACCCCACCTCTGCCAGACCAAATATATTTTATTTTGAGTTTTTCTTGAGATTGTCGCAGTTCTTTTATAATCTCTAACGAAAGCGGTGTTAACTCGTCGCGAATCGAGACAATAGTAGCATTCCCATTGGATAAAAGTGAAGGGTCAATCGATGTTGAAAGCAACTGTCCCAATAACTTTTTTTTACTGAATACCTCTTCTTTAGCCTCCGCGTTTTTTAAAATTACTCTAATCGGGACTAGACTGCTAGATTTGTTGCTGGCATAAATTCTGTTAGATGATAACACTGAGTCAGCACCTACCGACACTCCAAGAGAAGCAAAAGTTTTCTGTACAAGATCAGATATATTTTCATTGGGCCTAGCTGGGACACCAAATAACATTATGTTGTTGGAAGTAGCCGATTGATTCGATCTATCAACGTTAGATTCGAGTTTGTGGACAATTTCAGTGAGAGCGACATTGTATTTTTTCAACGCATCTACCTCGTGTTTTAGCAACTGGTTTTCGGCCCGAAGTTCTGTGAAATCTGAAACGATTTCATCGAACTTCGAGGATAAAAATTCTTGAGATGTTTCAATTGCGGATGTGATGAGCTTTACTTCTCTTCTGATACCTTCCATTTCACAAGCTACAACGTTTTTCAGTTCAGCAGCAATTGCCGAAACCATCGATTTATTGTTATGTTTCATCTCAATAATTCGTTGGTACGTGGCTGAACAATCCGATGTGCAGAAATAGGCAGATTCTTTCAAACGCCTAACTGCATTGCCGATTATATTCCGGCATTTGAAATGCGCACTAGAAAAGCAATATAAGCATGTAATAACTTTATTGACATCAACCTCTTTTTTTTACACTCTACGCAAAAAATTTCGTCTTCAGTCAACATCATCGAAACGAAAAAGAGAAACAAAATAAAAGCAAACACCAGCCAGTAGCTATTAAATAAAATAAAATCTATCAATGAGTCGATTCGTATGGCAGTATAGTATTTGCGTGCGGTCTAACAGATGAGTGCGGTAGCACAAAGCAGATGTGGTAAGAATGCTTTTTGTACGATGTGGTCTATCAGCTGGGAACAAATTACCATTTCAAATTGCAGCAGAGATGCGTGTGTAGAAAAAACCTACCTTGTACTTTGAACCTGT
Source organism: Sabethes cyaneus (assembly GCF_943734655.1). NCBI lineage: Eukaryota > Metazoa > Arthropoda > Insecta > Diptera > Culicidae > Sabethes > Sabethes cyaneus. Next base: position 125,770,117 of record NC_071355.1, on the reverse strand, counting down.
GTAGTTTAACTTACAGATCCTCGTGCTATCATACCATGGAGGCCGCAATTCGCAGCTACTGTATTGCTGTAAAAATCAAAACATACGTTCCTTCCAGTGTTGCCACATATTCATCTGTACTGGAAGGGGCAAAAATCTTTTTCATCTGTACTTTTTCTTCCAAAAATCTGTACCAAAATCTGTACCATTAAAAATATTTATTGTATATAAAAATTTGGTTTGTTAGCATTAAAAAGATGCACGAGTCTCAAATCATTTATTTGTTTAATGATGTTTGCACATATCGCTGCTAAACTTAGACATAAATACGATTTGTTTTGTTTTCATGCATACTAAGAATTGCTTCACTATTGATTTCAAGAAACAGCACTGAGAAAAAAGTATGAGGCATTGACACTCAGAAAAATCTGTACCTATTTGTACTTTTTGGCAAAAATCTGTTATCTGCACCGTACAGAATCTGTACCAAAAAATTCGAAAAAATCTGTACTTTTCCAGATAAATCTGTACATGTGGCAACACTGGTTCCTTCCACTGTCGTCGATTTGTTCTATCTGGGACTAAACAGATTGCAACCGATCTATTGGATGTATAGCCGCATGCAACTAGAAGTCCTCTCAGAGAGTGCAAAAACATAGACGAGTATTCTATAACACAGCGCTGCGTGTGCAGAGTAACAGAAAATCGAGCACGCAAATTATTTATAGCAAACTTAGCTTAGACCGTATCAACAATGACAGTAGGCGAATTGCATCCAATTGCATTGGATGTATAGCCGTATACAATCGGCAGAACTTGTCATGAGATACAGACACTACATATGCTTACGTAAATACAAGCGTGCGAAGTAATGCTACTAGAGCACATTAGTATACTCATTCACACTACTCGAACCAAAGCTGTGTTTCTCACATTAACATACGAAATTATACCCAAACTATTAGTTGTATAGCTGTGTACAAAACGAATTCGTCTGACTGAGAAAAGCACCACTCACATTTACGCAACCAGATGCATATTAAATCCTCAAACACTCAATTCTTCCACCACTTAGCAAACGCTCTACTCAATCAGAACAATTTCAAGTTGCATCCAAACTATTGGCTGTATAGCAGCATACACAGAAGTTGATTCACAAAGGAGCGACACTACAGCGACTATGCTATATAATCCCACGACTATGTGACGAGCAGCAGCATTTAAGCACGTTGGTCAAAAATTTTCTGCAATATTTTTACTGCTGACGATTAAGAGGCCTTTATAAGCACCATAGCACAAATCTGTCAACACTACTATTATATATTGCTACAACGTAAGCACCACCACTGCTGCAAAGCGATAAGGCTTTTTGAATTTGAACTATAGAGCACAATTATTACAAGAAGCATTCATTTTATTCCAAATTTTTCAACTACTTGCACTCTATAATTTTAAACTTTGTGGCATATTAAAAATAGAGCACTCATTAATCACGACTATACTGCATATACGAACCAAAACTACCAAAAACACTATTATTTTAATAAAAACTGTAGGAGAATTTGAGAAGCGCGCATCAACAGTAACCGTGCTGCCAGGATTTGCCCGGTTGCCCGGTGGCCCAGTCCGCCCCTGAGTGACACCAACTCGCAATGGCACCGTGGCAATAAACCTAACGTCCAGCGCCCCCTTGGTAACGGAAGAAACGGATATGATGGACTAACGACACCATGCATCGCGGTGCTCTATGATCAGAAAGCTCTATGGAGGCCTCCTCCCAGGTCGACACAGTCCAGCCGTTCGCTGCCTTCGATCATCATAGTCGTCGCGGTCCTGTTGTCGAGGTCCTCCAACCCACTCTCACAGGCAAGTACGTACCATACGATGGCCTCCCACTTCCTCAACGCTCTTCCGCTTCCAGCCGGGGTTCATTTACTGACACATCCGGCTGCAACTTAGCTACATCTACATCTTTGCCGCATTTATACGCCTCGCCTGTTCGCTGTTCTCCAACGTAGTTCTGTTCATCAACATCCGGTCCGGGACGCCAATCACAACGCATCATGGAAACCCCTTATCCGCCTAGCTCAGTCATGCCTGTTGCAGTTACCGATAGTCGATCACAATTCTCTCGTTCCTGTCATCCAAGCCGTCCCGGCCCTGAGTCTAGTGCCGGTGAAGGGGTCTTCCAAGCTTCTCGCTTTGGCAAGTATCCTAGCAGTAACACTAATATCGACGCTGACGATCCTCCAACTGCTAGGATGCCCCCCTTTATGGCTAATCCGACATCAGCTGCCTCGAACGCCCTGATATATTATCAGAACGTTGGCGGAATTAACACCTCTATTGCTGAGTACCAGTCAGCTTTCGCCGACGGCTGTTTTGACGTCTACGCCCTAACCGAAACCTGGATGAATCAAAAGACATCGACAAGCTAGCTGTTTAACGACTCTTACTCCGTTTACCGGCAAAACCGGTCGCCTTCGAATAGTCATAAAACCACTGGAGGTGGTGTTTTGTTAGCTGTTCGCTCTAGTTTTAATTCCCGTATAGTAATTCCCCCAGATTGTTCGAAAGTCGAACAATTGTGGGTTGCCATTGCCACTGTTGACGCAGCTATCTACCTTTGTGTAGTCTACATCCCTCCAGATCGAATTAACGACGATAATCTAATCGATTGCCATCTAGAGTCACTCAACTGGGTAGTTTCGCAATTGAAGCCTAGAGATAAAATTATAGTTTTTGGTGATTTCAACCAAAGCGCGATCTCTTGGCAGCGTAGTTCTTGCAGTTCTCTTTTTGCAAACACCTCTCGTTCCTCTATTGGTACAGCTGCAAAAAAAACTGCTTGATGCATATAGTACCGCTGGACTTAGACAGATATGTGCGATTGAAAACGAAAATGATCGTATTTTGGATCTGTGCTTCGTTAGTGATGAATTATGTGTAGACTGCACGGTTATGGACGCTCCGTCACCACTAGTAAAATTCTGCAAGCATCATCCTCCCATACTAACGCAGCTAAAGATTAATCCACAACCACGCTTCCAGAACGTTTCTGAAGGCCTCTTATATGACTACAGAAAGGCTAATTTCAATGGCATGAACGATTTTCTGGCGCATGTTGATTGGGACGAAGTTCTTTGTGATCATTACCAGTCTCGCTGCGACGACGATTTCTAGCATCATTGCGTATGCTATCGACCAATTCGTACCCGTAAAATCTAAATACGTACCGGCTAAACCAGCCTGGACAAACGCCGATCTCAAGTGCCTCAAAACAGCTAAAGGTGCAGCCCTCAGACAATATAGCAAATACCGTACTGATGCGACGAGGATAAGATATGTAGTTGCAAACATTAATTACAAGCAACTCAACGACCGCCTGTACAACGCCTACCAGAATAATCTGCAACACCGCCTGAAGGCAAACCCTAAAAGTTTCTGGCGATACGTGAATGAACAGCATAAAGAATCAGGATTGCCCTCTACGATGTCCAATGGACAAATTGAAGCTGATTCAACCGTTGACATTGCCGATTTATTCCGTTCTCACTTTAGTAATTTTTTCACTGACGAATATCTCGAACCGCAGGATGTAGCTGTCGCCACTGAAAATGTTCCTCAACTTTCCGTTCCTGCGCTGCCGTTTGTTGTCTCCGCTGATATGGTCACATCAGCTGGAAAAGTATTAAAATCCTCCATGGGATATGGCCCTGACGGTATCCCTTCAATCATTTTGAAGCGCTGTATGGAGACACTTGCTAAACCGCTTACAACAGTGTTCAACCTATCCTTGGCTACTGGCGTATTTCCAAACTGCTGGAAACAATCATATGGTTTTTTCTGTTTTTCAAAAAGGTTGCAAGCGAATCGTCTCGAACTATCAGGGCATAGCTGCAATAAGTGCCACGTCTAAATTGTTTATTTGTTGTTAATTGTTGTCTAAACTGATAATTCTTCAAGAGCTTACTCAGAGATACAATCACTACATCTCGTCGGATCAGCACGGATTTATACCCAAACGATCTACAACAACCAACTTGACCTGTTTCACCTCGTTTGTAATACGCCAAATAGAGAAGGGCCATCAAGTGACGCTATATACACTGACCTATCCGCAGCATTTGATAAAATGAATCATCAAATCGCAATTGCAAAATTTGAACGACTTGGCATGAATGAACATATGCTTCTCTGGCTTCAATCATACCTTAGCGGACGAAGCATGTCTGTAAAAATCAGTGATCACATTTCATCGCCTTTTCCAGTTTGTTCTGGTGTTCCACAAGGAAGCCATCTAGGGCCGTTTTTATTCATACTGTACATGAACGATGTGAACTTCATCTTAAAATGCTGACGATTTGAAACTTTACCATACGATACAGGAGCCTCAAGACACAGTCTTTCTGCAGAAACAGTTGGAAGTCTTCGCTGAATGGTGTCGAATCAATCGTTTATCGCTAAATGTATTTAAGTGCTCGGTAATCTCATTTGGCCGCAAACGCTCACTTTTTCACTTTGACTATGCCATAGAAGGCGCACGTTTGCACCATGAATCCACAGTTAAGGATTTGGGAATTCTGCTGGACACTAAAGTAACATTCAAGGACCACATCTCATACGTAGTGACTAAAGCTTCTTCACAGCTGGGCTTCTTATTTCGCTTTGCGAAAAAATTCAAGGATATTTATTGCCTAAAAACATTATATTGCTCAATTGTGCGACCTGTGCTGGAATATGGGTCGGTTGTCTGGTCCCCGTATTACCAAAATGAAACTCAACGCGTCGAGGCTATTCAGCGAAAATTCATCCGCTTTGCTTTACGTCATCTTAGATGGACGGCTCCATTGAACCTACCCAGCTATAAAAGTCGTTGTATGCTCATCAACTTGGATTTACTAGAGGAGAGACGAAATGTGGCAAAAGCATGTTTTATTGGTGATCTTCTGCAGGGTAATATTGAGTCCTCTACACTTCTCAGCATGCTGGATATCAATATACGTCGCCGTAGTCTTCGATCTCATTCGTTTCTCAACGTTACTCCAGCAAGAACAAATTATGGCGTATATGAGCCAGTACGTAGTATGTCTCGTATTTTCAACACTTGTTACTATGTATTTAATTTTAATATATCGCGAGAAACAAATAAGTGTAGTTTTAGACGTGTTTTATGTTGATTTCTGTTGTATATTTGCTTGTAGTATAATTTATCTGTAGTTGTGTAGTTAGCTCTGTCATTGGGGTGATGTTTTACCTGTTGACTTTAATAATAATAAATAAATAAATAAATATCAACTTGAGCAACAATTATGTAAGATTTTTGTTAGAACCATCTGATCGGGAAGCTAGACGTCACATGTTCGAATCTCGACTGAAAGAGTCAAAGGATTTGTAGCACTAGTCCTACAATTGTCCCGTATTCTTACAGGCTGCGAAGTCGGTCGTATAAAAACAGAAGGTCAAAATTCCAAATCGGAATACAGCACCTAAGCTATACTGTGCTCTGTAGTTATGGAATGGAAAATTTTTAGCTTGAAATCTTTCGTTAATTTTCACTATTTAGCGATTGGCAAACAATCTTTTCAAGAAAGCCATACATTTGCTGCATCGTTTATGATCAAAATTGGAAGAGCTATTAGCGTTCAAAATCTTTCATTCTTTCGTGACGGCGGCTTGACTCCAAAATTTGGTTGACACCCTGCTGTAAGACGTAGTTCTACGTCAAAAAATTTCGATAATCCTACCATGTTATCATGTTGCAATTAATCGTAAACTCCAAATAGCAACTTCTATAGCTTGCATTTTGCCAGTTTACAACTTTGATATAGTGATCGGAATTAGAAGCAGAAAAAAAATTATGTTCATAATTCCGATCAATCACTTTAATGGAATAAATTCCGCAAATTCAGCATTTTTACAGCCAAATTTGATATAGAACGGTTACATATGCTTGTATCTATTTATTTATTTATTTATTTATTTATTTACTTATTTAATATACTTGTAGATTAAGAATACATTCTTAACATATTTACATATTTGTTATCATAGAACACCGAAGAAGGTAATATGTTTTCACGCTGCTATGATCTTAGCAAATTTGATCGATCGCTTAGCACTTCGGCTAAGAAAATACATTTTGATGGCGTTTTTTGCTACTGCCTGTCGAATTTAATTTATATTGAAGTGCATGGTGCCCCAAAGGCAGTCTTTTCTCAACAACTGACACATAAACACATAGCACAATAACTAAGCGTGCTCATTTACTACAGATTTTGACTAAATTTTCTAAAAATTGACCATTTAGGTTGAGTGATCGGAATAAGGAGCTGATCGTAATTATGTGCGGTCACGGTATATCACTATTAAATTGTTTCGTGGTCTGACTTTTCGTTTGAAAGTTATAAGCAAAAATGTGAAAACTACGTTACACGGTTTTCTCCGGAACCACGCAACCAATTTTAATAATCTTAGTACCAAACGAAAGCTCTTACTATTACTGACCATTTTGCTAAGTTTTATTGAAAACGGACAAGCGGTTTAAAAGTTAGCCTTGAAATACCTGTTTTGACTAGGTACAAATGAACGCCTGTTTCTCAGAGATGGCCAAACCGATTCACACGCTATTAGTTTGATTTGGCAGGTAATATAGCCGGATAGATCACTATTGAATGGTTTTTTGATTGGACGTTTAGTTTGAAAGTTATGAGCAATCGAGTACACCACACCTAAATTAACAATAATTTATAATGATTTTAACCAAGATAATTTACCTAATTTCAATTATTTTACTATCAAACGAGAGGTTTTCACACTACGAATATATATGCAAAATTTAATAAGAGTTAGTTTTACCGGTCAAAAGATATTAACCCTCGAACACTCGCGCCCACTTTTATAACATGGTTACTTGCGCGCACAATAGCCCAAAACCAAAGAAAACGTGCGCACTACAGTTTTGACTAAGAAAACTTAGTTTTAAGTTTATTAAACCTTTGGAAGAGTTTCTTAAAATTGAAAGCTCTATCGTCTGGTAGAATTTGAATTTTGATTAATCCCCCTAAAAGTGAAATAAAAGAAATTATATTCCTGTAGTTTCAATATAACACATTGATGTGTTCTGCAAACTTTTAGAGCATATTATTGCAAGAAATTTTGCTAAAGACAGTAACCTTCTATCTCTTCAGTGAAGATAGAAAAATCTTATTTATTGTATATGAATTTGTAAAGTCAGTTTTTCTATTCGAACTCTTTTTGTAATTATTGTATGACTTTTTCATGTATTACAAAGTTGTACAAATAATAAAAATACATGACTTTGCTGAATTCAGTATACCTCTATGTTTGCTTGTTTAGGAACTGTAGAACTATGATTATGAAAAATACCCTGATTTTGATCCCGAATTACTCGCCTACCAACAGACGGATACATCTTAAACATTTTACATTTGCTGGTAGTTTTGCTGCATACAGACACCATTTTTCCATATGAAGAAACGAGAGAAAATTCCAGTTGGGGCCAATTGCGGTACACCTCACATGCTACTTGCTTCGTTTCTGTGATGTCGGTTTATGCTAATCTTGTTTCCTAACAATTTAAAGTATTAGTGCATTAAACAATTCTGACATTTCATAACAAGTTTACTGAAGAATATACGTTAGTATATACGTAATATACGATTTGTAACTTTATAACAATATGGCATTCGAAAACCTACACATGTTGTACAAAATACAACAGCGTGAGTAACCGAAAATTAATAAAAATTCATGAAATTTATTCAAGAAAACTTTATTGTTGTGAATCAAATAGAATGGCATTACAGGAAATTATGCATAGTTTAAAAACTTATAAATTAGACCTTTACTACTCAATGTATATGTTAAAGAATAATATTTCATCTTACAACTTACTTTTACTTGCACTTACCCTCATTAGTAACAACTTACTCAGCAATTTCATGAGAAAAGGAACTATCGAAATTTATAAGTGCTTCTATTTGGTTCAAATTTTGTAAACTTATTCAATTTCCAAAAATTTCATGTAAACCAAACGTGTCGATTTCTATCTCAAATAGCAAGTAAGATCGTATGTATAACAAAGGTTCCTTTCACCACTAGGTGGATTAAATCAGGTTTTGCTTATAAATTTTAAACGAAACGTCGTATCACGAAACAACTCAATAGTGATCTACTAGACAATAATACCTTTCAAACAAAAGTAATAGCGAACGATTCGGTTTAGCCATCTCTGAGAAACAGGCGATAAAAAAAATCATTACATACACACACACATACACACACACACATACACACACACACACACACACACATTGCACAAATCGTCGAACCCTATCGATTGGTATATGTGACTTGCCACTCCGGGCCTCGGATCAATTTCGTGTTTTTCGACCAATTTTTAAACCTTTGTTATAGTATAACAAAGGTTATAAAAGAGAAAAATAGAAGAAACTCTGTTTTAGATGCTGGTATCAATTTTATTGGCACATTTTTTTAATTTGTTAGATGGACTAGATCGATATGAGCAATGTCTGTGTGTCTGTGTGTGTGTGTGTGTGTGTGTGTGTGTGTGTGTGTGTGTGTGTGTGTGTGTGTGTGTGTGTGTGTGTGTGTGTGTGTGTGTGTGTGTGTGTGTGTGTGTGTGTGTGTGTGTGTGTGTGTGTGTGTGTGTGTGTGTGTGTGTGTGTGTGTGTGTGTGTGTGTGTGTGTGTGTGTGTGTGTGTGTGTGTGTGTGTGTGTGTGTGTGTGTGTGTGTGTGTGTGTCTATGTGTGTGTGTGTGTGTGTGTGTGTCTATGTGTGTGTGTGTGTGTGTGTGTGTGTGTGTCTATGTGTGTGTGTGTGTGTGTGTGTCTATGTGTGTGTGTGTGTGTATGTGTGTCTATGTGTGTGTGTGTCTATGTGTGTGTGTGTGTCTGTGTGTGTGTGTGTCTGTGTGTGTGTCTGTGTGTGTGTGTCTGTGTGTGTGTGTCTGTGTGGGTGTGGGTGTGTCTGTGTGTGTGTGTGTGTGTGTGTGTGTGTGTGTGTGTGTGTGTGTGTGTGTGTGTGTGTGTGTGTGTGTGTGTGTGTGTGTGTGTGTGTGTGTGTGTGTGTGTGTGTGTGTGTGTGTGTCTGTGTGTGTGTGTGTCTGTGTGTGTGTGTGTGTGTCTGTGTGTGTGTGTGTGTCTGTGTGTGTGTGTGTGTGTCTGTGTGCGTGTGTCTGTGTGTGTGTGTTTGTGTGTGTGTGTGTGTGTGTGTGTGTGTGTGTGTGTGTGTGTGTGTGTGTGTGTGTGTGTGTGTGTGTGTGTGTGTGTTGTGTGTGTGTGTGTGTGTGTGTGTGTGTGTGTGTGTGTGTTTGTGTGTGTGTTTGTGTGTGTGTGTTTGTGTGTGTGTATGTGTGTGTATGTATGTAATGATTTTTTCTATCGCCTGTTTCTCAGAGATGGCTGAACCGAATCGTTCGTTATTACTTTTGTTTGAAAGGTATTATTGTCTAGTAGATCACTATTGAGTTGTTTCGTGATACGACGTTTCGTTTAAAAGTTATAAGCAGAAATGTGAAAAATACATGACACGAGTCTCTCCGGTACTACATGACCGATTTCAACGATCTTAATATCAAATGAAAGCTCTTATTAAAGCTAAATTGTTCAGGAATTTTTAATTGAAAACAAACAAGTAGCTCAAAAGTTATGCTTAAAAAATTTGTTTTGACAAGGTAAAAATTATCGCCTGTTTCTTAGAGATGGCCAAACCGATGCGATGCCAAACCGAATGCGCTATTAGTCTCATTTGAAAGATAGTACAGTACCGCCCCGCTAATCCGACAAATTTATAGCCGGATTAGCGAATTTTGACTCGATAATCCGACAGTCAAACTGACGTCAGCGTGAGTTTGAAATGTGGTTTTGTTTACATCCATACGTAAACAACTCCGGAAATTTTTGAAAATATTTGTCGTAAGTACGCAATAACTATGTTTTATACTCAGTAATGCTCAATTTCGTCAACAAAATACTTTGAAATTCTTAGTTAGTATCGAAATAAGTGCAAGCACATCAGTCTATTAAGAATAGCAATGAAAATATTTTGGCCATAGCAAACGTGAACGTAGTTAGAAGCAGCACCATGTACCATTTCCATTTAGTTAGAAAGAGTGCCATTCTGACGCCAAACGAAGGTAGTGTTCGATTGAAAGAAGTCAAGTTCAATACTTTTTAATTCGGAATTTTCCGGATTAGCGAGATCCGGACTATTGAGTCGTCGGATTATTGGGTGTCGGATTAGCGGGGGGATACTGTATATTCTAATAGATCGCTATCGAATGATTTTTTGATTGGACGTTTAATTTGAAAGTTATGAGCAACTGTATACACCACACCAAAATTAATAATAATTTATAATGATTTTAACCAAGATAATTTACCTAATGTCAATTATTTTAATATTAAACGAGAGGTTTTGACACTAGGAATATATATGCAAAATTTCATAAGAATTGGTTTTACCGGTCAAAAGATATTAACCCTCGAACACTCGCGCCAACTTTTATAACACAGTTACTCGCACGCAAAATAGCCCCAGACAAAAGAAAACGTGTGCACTAGAGTTTTGACTGGGAAAACTTGGTTTTAGGTTTATCGAACCTTTGGAAGAGTTTTTTGAAATTGAAAGCTCTATCGTCCGGTAGAATTTAAATTTTGATTAATCCCCCTGAAAGTGAAATAAAACCCCGATTCAATCCACCTAGTGGTGAAAGAAACCTTTGTTATACGGTCTTACTTGCTATTTGAGATAGAAATCGACACGTTTTCGGAACATAATTCATCTATTGATTAACATTGCGTAATGCGTTGGTTTACATAAAATTTTTGAAAATTGAATAAGTTTACAAAATTTGAACAAAATAGGAACACTTTTAAATTTTGATAGATCCTTTTTTCATGAAATTGCTGAGTAAGGATATATAAGGGTCATTCCACGGGAAATTTACAGTCAAAATTTTTTTTCTCTTCCGAATATTTTTTTTACGTTCTTTGTTCAAAAAAAATCGACACGTATTTTTGTATTTCGATGTTACTGTTGGAATTCGCAAGATATGATTTTTTAAAGTATTGTAATCCGAAAAAATCACTATTTTTTAAATACTGATTGTAAACGTAGTTTGTAATATCAAAAAATGACTTTCTACCAGATGTGTTCCCTATTCCACAAGCTTTCAAAATTGGTATACCATACCTCCTCTCAATTGTTTTTCAATAGTTAAATAGTGCATTTTTATAAACAATTGCAATTTTTTCAAAGTTGGAACTTTTTTTTCTCGATTTTTTTTACTTTAAAATATTTGTCAATCTTTCTCGAAGAAGCATGCAAAATTTGGAAATGGAGAAATGAAAACTCTAGAAGTTATGAATTTTTATATCGAAGCGCGCACGTTAATGCAAGCGAGCCGACGAACGCGTGTGCTTCAACGACACGTTACACTTAATAGCATCAAAGGCGGCCTCGTCATGAAGCTGCCCGTGGGTTAGAACATCGATTGAGCATTACCGCTCCCTTCACATTAACACACGCGCTGAGACATAAAAATTCATAACTTCTAGAGTTTTCATTTCTCCATTTCCAAATTTTGCATGCTTCTTCGAGAAAGATGAACAAATCTTTTAAAGTAAAAAAAATCGAGAAAAAAAAGTTCCAACTTTGAAAAAATTGCAATTGTTTATAAAAATGCACTATTTAACTATTGAAAAACAATCGAGAGGAGGTATGGTATACCAATTTTGAAAGCCTGAGGAATAGTGAACACATCTGGTGGAAAGTCATTTTTTGATATTACAAACTACGTTTACAATCAGTATTTAAAAAATAGTGATTTTTTCGGATTACAATACTTTAAAAAATCATATCTTGCGAATTCCAACAGTAACAACGAAATACAAAAATACGTGTCGATTTTTTTTGAACAAAGAACGTAAAAAAAATATTCGGAAGAGAAAAAAAATTTTGACTGTAAATTTCCCGTGGAATGACCCATAAGTTATTATTAATGTGAGTAAGTGCAAATAAAAGTAAGTTGTAAGAAGAAATCTTATTCTTTAACATCAACATTGCCCAGTAAAGGTCTAGTTTATAGCTTTTTGAAATATGCATAATTTCCTGTAATGCCATTCTATTTGATTCACATCAATAGAGTTTTCTTGAATAATTTTCATCAATTTTTATTAACCTTCGGTTACTCACGCTATTGTATTTTGTACAACACGTGTAGGTTTTTCAACGCCATATTGTTATAAAGTTACAAATCATTGTTTAACTAACGTATTCAATAAACTTATTCTGAGCAAAATATCATAATTATTCAATGCATTAATAATTTAAATTGTTGGGAAAATAGATCAGCATAAACCGCCATCACAGAATCGAAGCAAGCAGCATGCGAGGTGTACCGCAATTGACCCCAACTGGAATTTTCTCTCGTTTTTTCATACAGAAAAATGGTGTATGTATGCAGCAAAACTAGCCAATGTAATATGTTTAAAATGTATCAGTCTGCTGGTAGTCGAGTATTTCGTAGTCAAAATTAAGGTATTTTTTATAATTAAAGTTCTACAGTTCCCAAACAAGCAAACATAGAGGTATACTACATTCAGCAAAGTTGTGTATTTTTATCATTTGAACAACTTTGTAATATATGAAAAAGTCATACAACAATTACAAAAAGTGCAAAAATATAAAAACTGATTTTACAAATTCATATACAATAAATAAGATTTTTCTATCTTAGCTGCAGAGATTGAAGGTTACGGTCTTTAGTAAAATTTTTTGTAATAATATGCTCTATAACTTTGCAGAACACATCAATGTGTTGTATTGACACTGAAGAAAAATAAATTTTTTTATTTCAAATTTAGATTCCACCAGACGATAGAGCTTTTAATTTCAAGAAACTCTTCTAAAGGTTCGATAAACCTAAAATCAAGTTTTCCCAGTCAAAACTCTAGTGCGCACGTTTTCTTTGGTTTGGGGTTATAGTGCGCGCGAGTAACTGTGTTACAAAAGTTGGCGCGAGTGTTCGAGGGTTAATATCTTTTGACCGGTACAACCAATTCTTATGAAATTTTGCATATATATTCGTAGTGTCAAAACCTCTCGTTTGATATTAAAATAATTGAAATTAGGTAAGTTATCTTGGTTAAAATCATTATAAATTATTGTTAATTTTGGTGTGATGTATACGGTTGCTCATAACTTTCAAATTAAACGTCCAATCAAAAAAATCATTCAATAGTGATTTTTTAGGATATATTATCTTTCAAATGAGACTAATAGCGCATAAATCGGTTTGGCCATCTCTTAGTATCTCTAAGAGAACTCCGCCTGCAAATGACGGATCTCGGTAGAAGCATGTTCGATGAACCTGAAAATACTGAGAACCTGAGCAGAGGGTCCAAAGCCCCTAAAGGAGGATGGTTGAATAGCTGTTATCCATAGCTAAAAGTAAAAACAAGAATGGATAAACCCCTAATCCAAGGTGTCATGCGACCCGTGCCGAGGGATGAATGGTGGGGGGGGGGGGGGGTTCTATAAATACCCAGCCTCAAACGGAGCCTGTGGAGTACCAGAGCGCCCTCCACAGTAATCAGCCCTTACCGCATCATGAGGGGCTCTGATGCAGCGGACTTTTCTTTCATCTCAACTCGTGGGATTCTATATGAACAATCAAAATCAAAAAAACTTTACTTCAGTGAGCGCGGACGGATTAGATAATCCGTTCGCAAGAGGTGGTATCCAGCGATCTCCACCGATGGATACGAGCAGAAGCGCCAGCGTAAGCGGAAAGGGAAGCGGCATACCTGTCGCTCCAACTGCATCTACGCCGGACGCAGCGATGAATGGCCCGTCGCTAATAAAAGCAGTGGAAGGAAAGAGAGACATGCTGCCAAGAGTGGTAGCGGCGTCTCATCAGCTCGATGCCATTATCGAGTTTGTGGCAGGCCGCAGCACCCTAGCGAAGGACCTGAAACAAAGCCTGCTCATGCTTCGGGGCACCATCCGTGCTGCGACGAAGGAACACGGCGAACTCGAAGCGCGAGTAAAAGTGGTAGAAAAGGCGTTTGTATCGAGATCTGTACAAACGGATGCCTGCCTGTCAACGACTGACCACACCGTAGCCCTTGCGACTACGGAGCAGTCCAGTGACAACAAGATATCGACTAAACGAGCAAGGCAGTCCCCAGGGGAACAAACCCCCACGGGCCCGAAGAAGCGCTTGATCGCTGAGGATCGTAAGCAAACTGTGAAACCCTCCGAGGGTAATAAGACGCAGTTAGCTCCCGACAATCAGTGGGAAACAGTGAAAAAGAAGGCCAGGAAGAAAGAGGAGGATCGAACTCCACCGAAAGTGGCCAGAAAAAAGAGGAGCAAAGGCGATGCCCTTATCCTCAAAACTGAGGGGCAGAGTTATGCAGAAGTTTTGAAGGCCATGAGAGGGGATGAGCAGCTGAAGGGTCTTGGCGCGGATGTGCGGAGTATCCGACGCTCCCGCACCGGCGACATGATCCTTGAGCTCAAAAAGGATGCCACTGAGAAGGGTTCTGCCTACAAAGTGCTGGCAGAAAAGGTCCTTGGTGATGGCATACAGATCCGCGCACTGACGCCTGAGCTGACTCTCCAGCTTAAAAACCTGGACGAGATCACTGAAGCGGTCGAACTGACACGAGCTCTCAAGGAGCAATGTAACGTGGTGGTGACTACCGAAGCAGTTCGTCTGCGCAAGGAACCGGCGGGAACCCAGGTAGCTACAATAAGACTTCCACTGGTAGACGGGAATACAGCCCTGAAGGCGGCCAAGCTGAAGGTGGGATGGTCCGTATGCCCACTGAGCGTGTTCCAGCAGCCAGAGGCTTGCTTCCGGTGCTTTGAGCGAGGTCCTGGAGCTGTAAGGGGCCTGACAGAAGCCACCTGTGTAGAAGATGTGGCGGTGCGGACCATATAGTGTTGTTTTAGTTGTTTTAATATAGCGGGGGACTGTTCGGCGCCGCCCAAGTGCCTGATATGTACAGGCCAACGGGACGCTAAGCACACAACAGGAGGCTCAAAGTGCCCGGCAGGCGCGCCGGCGATTAAAACACGGGCGTAGTGCAGGTAACGCAACTAAACTTGAACCACTGCCATGCGGCCCAGCAGCTGTTATACCAAGCAGTTACTGAGTCGTTGACGGACATTGCCATCATCTCGGACCCATACCGCATCCCTGCCGGAAACGGAAACTGGGTCTCGGATAGATCCGGGATGGCGGCTATATGGACGACAAGCAGGTTCCCGGTTCAAGAGGTTGTGTCAACTGCAGACGAGGAATTTGCGGTTGCCAAAGTGGCACACGCACGAACCAAAGGGTCGGATTCTGCTAGAGGCTCTGGCAAAGCTCAACGTAGACCTGGCCAACGTCGACACCACAAGTACCTTCAGCAGGAATGGTGCAGAGTCTATTATCGACGTGACATTCGGCAGCCCTGGTCTGATAGGAGACTGGAGGGTAGACAATGGCTACACTCACAGTGACCATCAGGCGGTCCACTATGGTGGGTGGAAGACATCATACTTCGATCCTGAAGTATTTGTGGAAGCGATCCGAAGAGAGTGCGGTGATCGCGATATGCCCGATCCGAACGCTGATCATTTGGTTGAGGTGCTGTCGCGAGCGTGTGACGCCACCATGCCTAGGAAAAACCGACCTAGGTATGGTAGGTCATCGGTTTACTGGTGGACAGAAGAAATTGCGGAACTCCGCGGAACCTGCTTTCGTGCAAGGAGAATTATGCAGGAGAATTGAGCTCGTTCGGACGAGGGCAGAGCAGAATGTCGAGTAGCACTAGTTGCTGCACGCGCAGCGCTTAAGAGTGGGATAATAGCTAGCAAGCGAGCCTGCTTTGAAAGGTTATGTGCCAGTGCCAATGCGAACCCGTGGGGTGATGCCTACAGGATCGTAATGGCAAAGGCCAAGGGCGTGATGGCACCCGCAGAGCGATCGCCAGAGATGCTGGAGCGGGTCATTGAGAGCCTCTTTCCGCGCCACGAGCCAAGGCCCTGGCCTCAGGCCGCCGAGTCGTCCCACGGCCGACGTTCCAGTATCTCAGACCATAGCGTAGGATGGTCGGTCTCCGTGCCGAACATCCAAAGTAACGTGGGCGACGGTGGTTTAGAGGTCGGGGAGGAAGTAACGGTTACGAACGAGGAACCCATTGAGATCGCTAAATCCCTAAAGGTGAGCAAGGCACCGGGACCAGACGGAATCCCGAATATGGCCCTTAAAGCGGCTATTCTGGAGGCTCCCGAATTATTCGGGGCAGTAATGAGTAGATGCCTGGAAGCTGGCAACTTCCCGGACAGATGGAAACAACAGAATCTGGTCCTATTGCCGAAGCCGGGAAAACCTCCGGGTGTCCCCTCGTCATATAGGCCGATCTGTCTGCTCGATACTGCCGGCAAGGTGCTGGAAAGGGTTATCCTTAACAGACTCGTACAGTACACTGAGGGTACAAACGGTCTGTCAAGGAACCAATTCGGCTTCCGAAAAGGCAAATCTACGGTGGATGCCATCTTGTCTGTCACTAAGACAGCCGAGGTGGCGATCCAGCGCAAGAGGACAGGTATTCGCTACTGCGCAGTTGTCACGCTCGACGTGAGAAATGCGTTTAATAGCGCTAGCTGGGACTCCATAGCCAACTCGCTTCGGAACGTCCAAGTGCCGGTGTCGCTGTACAGGATCATGGAAAATTATTTCCAGAATCGTGTGCTATGCTACAACACGGAGGAGGGTCAGAAGTGCGTTCCAATCACCGCAGGGGTTTCGCAAGGTTCCATACTGGGCCCGGTGTTGTGGAACGTCATGTGCTAAAGTTCCAGCTAAAGTTCTAAAGCTAAAGTTCCCGGTAGGGGTGGTGATTGTCGGCTTTGCGGATGACGTCACCCTGGAAGTCTATGGTGAATCTATCAGAGAGGTTGAGTTGACGGCTGCCCACTCTATAAGCATTGTTGAAGATTGGATGCGATCCAGGAAACTGGAGCCAGCGCATCATAAAACGGAGGCTATCGTGGTGAACAACCGCAAGTCGGTACAGCAAGCAAAGATCAGCGTCGGGGACTGCACTATTTCGTCAACGCGGTCCTTAAAACTTCTGGGAGTCATGGTCGACGACAAGCTCAAGTTCGGGAGCCACGTCGACTATGCCTGCAAGAAGGCTTCCACAGCTATTTCGGCATTGTCTCGTATGATGTCTAATAGCTCTGCGGTATATGGCAGCAAGCGAAGGCTATTAGCCAACGTGGTCCAGTCTATACTTAGGTATGGCGGACCGGTGTGGTCATCGGCGTTAGGTACCAAAAGCTATCTAGCCAAGCTGGAAAGCACCTATCGTCTCATGTGCTTGAAAGTGGCGAGTGCGTATCGCACAGTTTCACATGACGCAATCTGCGTCTTAGCAGGTATGATGCCTATTGGCATTATCATCAGCGAAGACGTAGAGTGCTTCAACCAACGTGGAACTAGAGGCATACGGAGTACCACAAGATCGGCCTCGATGACCACATGGCAGCGGGCATGGTCTAATTCCGCAAAAGGTCGATGGACACACCGACTTATCCCGGAACTATCTGGGTGGGTCAACAGGCGCCACGGCGAAGTCAATTTCCACCTGACACAGATTCTGTCAGGGCATGGTTGCTTCAGACAGTATCTGCATAAGTTTGGGCATGCGGAGTCCCCCGCGTGTCCCGAATGCGTGGATGTTGAGGAAACGGCAGAACATGCTTTCTTCATATGCCCTCGTTTCGCAGGCGCGAGAAGCAGCATGATGGCAGTGAGCGGACAGGACATTACCCCGGATAACTTAGTCCAAAAGATGTGTTCCAGCTCGGACATCTGGGGAGCGATCAATGCGGCTGCTACCCAGATTGTACTCGAGCTACAAAACCACTGGAGAGTCGATCAACGGCGAATAAACAGCCTAACTATCATAGTCCAGTAGTTATCTAAGCGAGTGCATTAAGCACAATAGCCCCTCCCTGAAGTAATACCGATAAGGTGGTGCCAGGGGGGATTGAGGCTGGAGACTCGAGTAGGGTTTTAGTGGGTCGGGATCCTCACGCCCCATTAGGGGGGTCGGGATACCTAAACCCCACTCCCTGAGTTATCTTCTCAGGTGTCTGATAGTACCGTATCTTCCAAGGTGCTCAGCAGATTTCCCAACTCGTAAAAAAAGCCATCTCTAAGAAACAGGCGATAATTATTACCTTGTCAAAACAGGTTTTTTAAGCATAACTTTTAAACTGCTTGTTTGTTTTCAATTAAAAATTCCTGAATAGTTTAGCTTTAATAAGGGCTTTCATTTGATACTAAGATCGTTGAAATCGGTCATGTAGTTCTGGAGAAACCCGTGTCACGTATTTTTCACATTTTTGCTTATAACTGTTAAACGAAACGTCGTGTCACGAAACAACTCAATAGTGATATACTGGACCATAATGCCTTTCAAACAAAAGTAATAGCGAACGATTCGGTTCAGCCATCTCTGAGAAACAGGCGATAGGAAAAATCATTACACACACACACACACACACACACACACACACACACACACACACACACACACACACACACACACACACACACACACACACACACACACACACACACACACACACACACACACACACACACACACACACACACACACACACACACACACACACACACACACACACACACACACACACACACACACACACACACACACACACACACACACACACACACACACACACACACACACACACACACACACACACACACACACACACACACACACACACACACACACACACACACACACACACACACACACACACACACACACACACACACACACACACACACACACACACACACACACACACACACACACACACACACACACACACACACACACACACACACACACACACACACACACACACACACACACACACACACACACACACACACACACACACACACACACACACACACACACACACACACACACACACACACACACACCCACACACACACACATTACTCAAATCGTCGAACCCTATCGATTGGTATATGTGACATGGCCCTCCGGGCCTCGGATCAATTTCGTGTTTTTCGACCAATTTTTAAACCTTTGTTATAGTATAACAAAGGTAAAAAATATTTTTCTTCAGTGTCAATATAACACATTGATCTGTTTTGCAAAGTTATAGAGCATATTATTACAAGAAATTTTGCTAAACACAGTAACCTTCTATCTCTGTAGCGAAGATAGAAAAATCTTATTTATTGTATATGAATTTGTAAAATCAATCAAAACTGCAGACGAGGGATTTGCGGTTGCCAAAGTGGGTGGAGTGTTCTACTGCAGTTGTTATGCTCCGCCGAGTTGGTCTATCGAGCAGTTTA
Source organism: Sabethes cyaneus (assembly GCF_943734655.1). NCBI lineage: Eukaryota > Metazoa > Arthropoda > Insecta > Diptera > Culicidae > Sabethes > Sabethes cyaneus. The sequence goes on along the minus strand of NC_071355.1, from coordinate 125,750,657 downwards.
CGCGGATGGTAGACCGAGTATCAGTTGTGCTGACTGGTTTAAGGCCGGTGGTTGTGGCGGGCGACTTTAACGCTTGGGCGGTAGAGTGGGGAAGTCGTCGCACGAACCATAGGGGTCGGATTCTGCTTGAAGCTCTGGCAAAGCTTAACGTAGATCTGGCCAACGTCGGCAACACAAGTACCTTCAGTAGGAACGGTGCGGAGTCTATCATCGACGTGACTTTCGGCAGTCCTGGTCTGATAGGAGGCTGGCGGGTAGATAATGGCTACACTCATAGTGACCACCAGGCGGTCCGCTATGGTGTCGGTCAGATAACGAGGCGGCAGGCGGCGAGTAGGGCCAACACTCCAACCACCCCTGGATGGAAGACATCATACTTCGATCCCGAAGTATTTGTGGAAGCGATCCGGAGAGAGTGCGGTGATCGCGGTATGCCCGATCCGAACGCTGATCATTTGGTTGAGGTACTGTCGCGAGCATGTGACGCTACCATGCCTAGGAAAGGTCGTCCTAGGTATGGCAGGTCACCGGCTTACTGGTGGACAGATGAAATTGCGGAACTCCGCGGAGCGTGCTTTCGTGCGAGGAGAATTATGCAAAGAGCTCGTTCGGATGAAAGCAGGGCTGAATGTCGAGTAGCACTCGTTGCTGCACGCGCAGCGCTTAAGAGCGGGATAAAAGCTAGTAAACGAGACTGCTTTGAAAGGTTATGTGCTAGTGCCAATGCGAACCCGTGGGGTGATGCCTACAGAGTCGTAATGGCAAAGACCAAGGGTGTGATGGCGCCCGCTGAGCAATCGCCAGAGATGCTGGAGCGGATCATCGAGGGCCTCTTTCCGCGCCACGAGCCAAGGCCCTGGCCCCAGGCCGCTGAGTCGTCCCACGGCCGACGTTCCAGTATCTCAGACCATAGCGTAGGATGGTCGACCTCCCAGCCGAACATCCAAAGTAACGTGGGCGACGGCGGTTTGGAGGTCGGGGAGGAAGTGACGGTTGCGAACGAGGAACTCATTGATATCGCTAAATCCCTAAAGGTGAGCAAGGCACCGGGGCCAGACGGTATCCCGAATATGGCCATTAAAGCGGCTATTTTAGAGGCTCCCGAATTATTCGGGGCAGTAATGAATAGATGCCTGGAAGCTGGCCACTTCCCGGACAGATGGAAGCGACAGAACCTGGTCCTATTGCCGAAGCCGGGAAAACCTCCGGGTGTCCCCTCGTCATATAGGCCGATCTGTCTACTCGATACTGCCGGCAAGGTGCTGGAGAGGGTTATCCTTAACAGACTCGTACAGTACACGGAGGGCCACACGGCCGGTGTGGTCATCGGCGTTAGGTACCAAAAGCTATCTAGCCAAGCTGGAAAGCACCTATCGTCTCATGTGCTTAAGAGTGGCGAGTGCGTACCGCACAGTTTCACATGACGCAATCTGCGTCTTAGCGGGTATGATGCCTATTGGTATCATCATCAGCGAGGACGTAGAGTGCTTCAACCAACGTGGAACTAGAGGCATACGGAGTACCACAAGATCGGCCTCGATGATCACATGGCAGCGGGCATGGTCTGATTCCACAAAAGGCCGGTGGACACATAGACTTATCCCGGAACTATCCGGATGGGTCAACAGGCGTCATGGCGAAGTCAACTTCCACCTGACACAGATTCTGTCAGGGCATGGTTGTTTTAGACAGTATCTGCACAAATTTGGGCATATGGAGTCCCCCGAGTTTCCTGAATGCGCGGACGTTGAGGAAACTGCAGAACATGCTTTCTTCATATGCCCTCGTTTCGAGGGCGTGAGAAGCAACATGATGGCAGTTAGCGGACAGGACACTACTCCGGATAACTTAGTCCAAAGGATGTGTTCTAGCTCGGACGTCTGGGGTGCGGTCAATGCGGCTGCTACCCAGATCGTACTTGAGCTACAAAATCGTTGGAAAGCCGATCAACGGCGAATAAACAGCCTAGCTACCATAGTCCAGTAGTTATCTAAGAGCGTGCGTTAAGCACAATAGCCCCTCCCTGAAGTAATACCGATAAGGTGGTTCCAGGGGGGATTGAGGCTGGAGACTCGAGTAGGGTTTTAGTGGGTCTGGATCTCCACGATCTTCACGGGATACCAAACCCCACTCCCTGAGCTGTCTTTTCAGGTGTCTGATAGCAGATTTCCCTACTCGTTAAAAAAAAAAAAAAAAAAAAACACACACCCACACACACACACACACACACACACACACACACACACACACACACACACACACACACACACACACACACACACACACACACACACACACACACACACACACACACACACACACACACACACACACACACACACACACACACACACACACACACACACACACACACACACACACACACACACACACACACACACACACACACACACACACACACACACACACACACACACACACACACACACACACACACACACACACACCCACACACACACACATTACTCAAATCGTCGAACCCTATCGATTGGTATATGTGACATGGCCCTCCGGGCCTCGGATCAATTTCGTGTTTTTCGACCAATTTTTAAACCTTTGTTATAGTATAACAAAGGTAAAAAATATTTTTCTTCAGTGTCAATATAACACATTGATCTGTTTTGCAAAGTTATAGAGCATATTATTACAAGAAATTTTGCTAAACACAGTAACCTTCTATCTCTGTAGCGAAGATAGAAAAATCTTATTTATTGTATATGAATTTGTAAAATCAATTTTTTTTTTATTTTTGCTCTTTTTGTAATTGTTGCATGACTTTTTAATGTACTACAAAATTGTACAAATAGTAAAATTACACAACTTTGCTGAAAATTGTATACCTGTATGTTTGCTTTTTTAGGAACTGTAGAACTTTGATTATAAAGAATACCCTAATTTTGACCCCGAATTACTCGACCAGCAGACGGATACATTTTAAACATTTTACATTGGCTGATAGTTTTGCTGCATAAATTTTCCCAACAATTTAAATTATTAATGCATTAAATAATTCTGACATTTTGCTCACAATAAGTTAGTTGAAGAATATACGTTAGTTAAACAACGATTTGCAACTTTATAACAATATGGCGTTGAAAAACCTACACGTGTTGTACAACATACAACAGCGTGAGTAACCGAAGGTTAATAATATTTGATGAAAATTATTCAAGAAAACTCTATTGATGTGATTCAAATAGAATGGCATTACAGGAAACTATGCATAGTTCAAAAACCTATAAACTAGACCTTTACTAGACAATGTATATGTTAAAGAATAAGATTTCCTCTTGCAACTTACTTTTATTTGCACTTACTCAGATTAATAACAACTTACTTTTCCTTACTCAGCAATTTCATGAAAAAAGGATCTATCAAAATTTAAAATTGTTTTATGTAAACCAACGCACTACGCAACAATAACCAATAGATGAATTATGTTCCGAAGACGTGTCGATTTCTATCTCAAATAGCAAGTAAGACCATATAACAAAGGTTCCTTTCACCACTAGGTGGATTAAATCGGGTTTTATGCTTTAAATTTAGATTCGAACAGTTAAAGAAGCATTAAAAAATGCTTTCAGTTTTCTCTGTGATATAGAAGCATGAAAAATAATCTTTTTCTCCTGAATCGTTAAAATATCTACAGGAATCTTAAACATGTTCTGACAAATGCTAAGCATTTGACGCATTGCGATACTTTTACTAATTGTTTTATGGTAAGGTGCGATTAGTCTGCAGCTTAACTACAAAATTGGTTAGATGGAACGCAAAAATTAGTTCTAAAGGACGTCGTTATAAATGCAATATCTATCCGAAAATATCTAGCTTATGTTTACGACTAAATTCTGGGGTCAGCATTTTGAGGATTTACTTGGAGCGACAAATTGGCCAGCGCCGGCCCTGATCATCTGATCCGGTGCCCTTGCTTGCCCATTTACTAAACGCCCACTCCAGTTCACTTACGTAAGTAATTTTATTGTACTTCGGAGAATTTACGGAGGCAGAATCCCTCAAATGTTCTGCAGATCGCTCTTCGGGAACCAACTGAACTAGAAATTGTTTCAAAATGATCTGCTAGTATTTCAGCCACGACTACAGGGTTATTTGAGACTACATCGTTGGTTTTCATGAAGTACCTAGGGCATTCGTATTTCCCTTGTAAAGCTGCGACTCTTTTTCACATTTCAGATGAGGATGAGTTAGCGTGAATCTAGATGCTGGGATTTCACTTATCACCGCTGAAAAAACATGGTTTCGAAAAAAACACATCAAAACAGATGGATTAAATCATGGTTTTTTATTACCAGTAATTTTTATAATAGACGGAGGAAATATTAGAAGAAAGTTATGAAATGTTCTGGGGTATAATATCCTTGGGGCAGGACAAGTCATGAGGGCGATCAGATGAAAATATAGTCATTTAAAACTTTTGAAATGTTTTAACAGTGGTTTTATTTTCTAGGAATATGGAAACAATCTGCTGGAGTCTGGAGTACATGGAGCCCTCATTGCACTGGATGAAAGTTTTGATGCTAATTCATTGGCTTTAGCATTACAAATACCGACACAAAACACACAGGTAATTGAATTAATAAATTATATCTCTTCGCTTATCAAAACTTGAATATGTATACACTCAAGTCTCTTTTTACACGGTTTATTTTTACGATTTTTGAATTAACGTGGTTTTTATGACGATTTTTGAATTTACACGATTTTTATTTCTGACGATTTTTGAATTAACATGGTTTTGCCTTTCTACTATATAAATATATAGTATAAAGGTATAGAAATCACTTGGAAAACCGGAAATGGAAAGAAGGTCCTGCGGGCCGAATGTTATATACCATTCGACTCAGTTTCGAAAACTGAGCATTTTCTGTGTGTGTGTATGTATGTATGTGTGTGTGTGTGTGTGTATGTGTGTGTGTGTGTATGTGACGCTTTTAATCTCACTCACTTTTCTCGGAGATGGCTGGACCGATTTTAATGTTCTTAGTGTCAAAGGTCTAGGTGTCCCATTGGTCGCTATTGAATTTCATACTGATCGGACTTTTAGTTCAAAAGTTATGTATAAAAATACGAAAAATATGGGACTTCATTATCTCATAGGTCTCTTAACCGATTTGAACAAAATTGATTGCATATGAAAGAGGAGCCTTGCAAACCCTTAACTTCCAAATTTCATGACGATTGGACTTGTAGTTTGAAAGTTACATAAAGAAATGTGAAAAAATAGTATTTAAAACATATTTATGTAACATATAAGCATTAATTTAATGAAAAACATCACACATTTTATGATTATTTGAAAATTACTGCTGAGATCTATCAAACGAAACCGAGTTATTTAAAATCGGACGCTTCATTCAAAAGTTATTCAAACTTTAACACTTAAGCACCGTATATTAAACCGTTAAAACGTGTGAAATCAAAACATATCAATCAAATGTTGATTGTATTCAATGTATGAGATGTGTGTGATGTATGTGTGTATGTATGTATGTATGTATGTATGTATGTATGTATGTATGTATGTATGTATGTATGTATGTATGTATGTATGTATGTATGTATGTATGTATGTATGTATGTATGTATGTATGTATGTATGTATGTATGTATGTATGTATGTATGTATGTATGTATGTATGTATGTATGTATGTATGTATGTATGTATGTATGTATGTATGTATGTATGTATGTATGTATGTATGTATGTATGTATGTATGTATGTATGTATGTATGTGATGACATTTTGCAATTTTAAAATTTGCAATGAAATTCAAGAAAAGTGAGAAACATGTCAATTGTCTGAAGTTTTTGAAGCCTCTTAGTGGAATACGAACTCTGAAATTAAAGAAAAGAAAAAACTTTTACCGACTAAATTCCACTATTTAATATTTATTCGCGACAGATACGTATACGCTTTGAAATAAGACACTGATGAAGCCTGCACGTCGTAGGTGAACTATGTATCTGTTGCAAATAAATATTAAATAGTGGGATTCAATCGAAAAGTTTTTTCTTTTCTTTGATTTCAGATTTCAATTGTCATTTTCTTCACTTGCTGTTACTCACAATTGTACAAGAAAAGCAAAAAGCGAAGAAAAGCAGTTTATTTAAGCATGTAGGTATAGTGGTGTATAGAATCAAAAATACTAGTGAGTTGATTTTTCCAAATAAATTTGTGCAAATTCCAAACAAATTCTGCGCATCAATAGATGCTCTTTTCAATCAATAGATACTAGAGCTTAGAAATGTTATATGAAAAATAGGAAGTAAACGTTGCACGGTAGAAATTTTGTAAGATTTGTTTTCGTTAGTGATATTTTAAAGGACAGATGTCTTATGTCATGTATCATCTATATATATAAAAATGAAATGCTGTTCGTGTGTCCGGTATAGACTCGCAAACCGCTCGACGGATTTTGATGAAACTTGGCATATACATTGCGTATGATGTGAGGAATGTTGTTAGCATGGTTTTGTTCAATTTCTGTATGTAAAAGTTTTCAAAATTTCGAAAATACTGCATATGGAACAAACTTCATTTCAATCGCATACATTCACTACTGTCGAAAAAGCAAAAACATCAAAGCAATCTCATGTCAACACCAAATAATTTGTTGAATTTTACAAACCTAAAATCAAAGCTTTTGCAGCATTGTCTGTATTTTACAAAACTTAACATAACATTTTAACACTATGCCACCAAAAAGGACTAATCTTGGTAGACAAACAAGGGAAACAGAACGTAGAGGGATTAAGAGAAGAGCTGAAAGTGTTGAGCAGCGAGCGGAGAGAAACGAAGGCAACGGTATAGACTCGCAAACCGCTCGACGGATTTTGATGAAACTTGGCATACGCATTACGTCTGATATGAGGAATGTTGTTAGCAGGGTTTGAGACCCCTCCCCCCTCTAGAAGGGGGGGCTCCCATACAAATGAAACAAAAATTTCTGCATAACTCGGGAACTAATCAAGCAAATGGCACCAAATTTGACATGTGAAGGTTTTTGGAGGCAGAAACTTTGTCTATGGTAGATTGAGACCCCTCTGTCTTTTAAGAGGGGGAGCTCCCATACAAATGAAACACAAATTTCTGCATAACTCGACTGTTAAACAACAAAATGGCACCAAATTTGACACGTTGGACTTTCTAGAGACAGAATTTTTTTCTGCAGTGATTTGAGACCCCTCCCCTTTTAGAAGGGGGGCTCCCATACAAATGAAACAAAAATTTCTGCATAAACCAACTGTTAATCAAGCAAATGGCACCAAATTTGACATGTGGGGCTTTCGAGAGACAGGATTTTTTCTATGGTGGTTTGAGACCCCTCCCCTTTTAGAAGGGGAGGGGGGGGGGCTCCCATACAAATGAAACAAAAATTTCCTCATAATTCGACTGTTAATCAAGCAAATGGAACCAAATTTAACATGTGGGGGTTTCTAGAGACAGGATTTTTTTCTAAGACGGAAAAAACCTTCTCCCCTCTGCAAGGGGGGGATACCATACAAAAGAAACACAAATTTCTGCATAACTCGACTGTTAATCAAGCAAATGGAACCGCATGTGGCATATGGGGGTTTTTGGACGCAAGTTTTTTTCTACGGTAGTTTGTGACCCCTTCCCCCTCTGGAAGGGTGGGGGTGGCTCTCATACAAATTAAACCAGAAATTTTTGCATAATTCAAAAAGTAATCGAGCTCGAGAAATTTTGGATTCTTCCATAAAACATTAGTCAGTAACAATACCACCAAAAACTAGATGATTCCGTCCATACGAAAAGATAGAATATATTTGGAACAAAATTGTTAATAATAAATCCGTGAAGTCTAGATAATGAGTCAAATTAAATAAATGTGAGAAAAGGTAATAATTTTTTGAAAAACAAAATTGAAGAAAAAATACATTATTGAAATGAAAATATAAAGAAAAAAAATGTTGAAATTACTCTAAGTCTATGGTTTCTGACCAGTTTTCAACTGTTTTCAAACGAACTTCATTTCAGCAAACGAACTGATATTTATTGCGATTTTGACAACCTTGCTATTTTAAGGGTTAGTAATAAAACTAAAATTGCTACGTGGTCTTAGAAATTTGCAGTATGATTTGGAAATATCTCGGTTTGTCAAAAAGAAAGCTGTTGGTTGCAAGATTACAATTATCTTCAGCATTATGCATCTACCCCCTTTTTAGAATGGCGCAGCAACACGCGCCGGGTCCTCTAGTGTTTTAATAAATAAATCAAAAAAAGACAAGCACTGGGAATCATATCGATCGTATTTCCCATTCTCAAGCATGTTTATGGCGCAGCTTTGGCACTATTTTTCGACCTCATCTTGTTTTCCTAACCCTCTAACATTGTAAAAACGATGCGATCAAGCTAATGGCTATCTTTTCATGAAAGTACATTACAAAGAAGCTTAAGTTTTGATTTTCATGCAAAAATAATTATCTGAAGGAGCGCTAGCTAAGAAATAGTTCCATTTCTCGTTTTCATATCTAATGCTCTATTCAGTAATTTTTTTCTAATTCAGATATATTGCAAAATTGAAGCCAAGCAAACCGATAGTAAAATTTTGAGATCAATCATTTTGTTGTAGATATCCTTTTTCTTCAAAAGCGAAATATAATAATAATTTTTCTGAACTCTTGTTTTTCAAAGATGCTAACTTTTGAATGCATGGTATTAATATCAAAAAATCTGCTATGAACAAATACTTCATATTGTCAATTCAAAACAAGTTTCGTATGGGGCTCTGAAGCCCGAAAGTTAAGGCCGTCTGTAGACCCGTTAGCGGGTTAATTTCTAATTTTCTATACATATTCATTCAAGTCTGTAAAAATTATCTTTTGTGTTTACATTATTTTTTATAAATATTATAAAACTAAATAAGGTGTTCATCAAGTAACATAAATGACGCTTACATGTATTTACGCACCCAAGGAAAGAAAATATAATTATTCTACACAATACGTTGTGAATTTTACTGGCAAATAAGGATTTTGAGGAATACGGAACGGATATTTAAAAATATAGTCTAATATAACATCTATACATCTACAATTAAGTTCCTGAGAAATTAAATAATGATTATTGTGGCAGTAGAAAGGCTAGCACGCCGCTAGGTGGATTAATTCAGGTTTTTTACTACATTTTTCGAATTAGCGCGTTTTGCCTTTCTACTATATAAATATATAGTATAAAGGTATAGAAATCACTCGAAAAACCGGAAATGGAAAGAAGGTCCTGCGGGCCGAATGTCATATACCATTCGACTTCGTTTCGAAAACTGAGCATTTTCTGTGTGTGTGTATGTATGTGTGTGTGTGTGTGTGTATGTGTGTGTGTGTGTATGTGACGCTTTTCAATCTCACTCACTTTTCTCGGAGATGGCTGTACCGATTTTTATGATCTTAGTGTCAAATGAAAGGTCTAGGTGTCCCATAGGCTATTGAATTTCATACTGATCGGACTTTTAGTTCAAAAGTTATGTATAAAAATACGAAAAATATGGGGCTTCATTATCTCATAAGTCCTTCAACCGATTTGAACCAAATTGATTGCATATGAAAGAGGAGCCTTGCAAACCCTTAACTTCAGAATTTCATGACGATTGGACTTGTAGTTTGAAAGTTACATAAAGAAATGTGAAAAAATTGTATTTAAAACATATTTTTGTAACATATAAGCATTAATTCAATGTAAAGCATCACCAGATTTATTATCATTTGAAAATTACTGTTGAGATCTATCAAACGAAACCGAGTTATTGAAAATCGGACGGTTCATTCAAAAGTTATTCAAACTTTAACACTTAAGCACCGTATATTAAACCGTTAAAACGTGTAAAACCAAAACATTTCAATCAAATGTTGATTGTATTCAATGTGTGTGATGTATGTGTGTATGTATGTATGTATGTATGTATGTATGTATGTATGTATGTGTGTATGTATGTGTGTATGTATGTATATGTGTGTTTGTGATGACGATTTGCAATTTTGAAATTTGCATTGAAATTCAAGGAGAGTGTGAAACATGTCAATTGTCTGAAGTTTTCGAAGCCTCTTAGTGGAATGTGGAATACGAACTCTGAAATTAAAGAAAAGAAAAAACTTTTTCCGACTGAATTCCAATATTTAAAATTTATTCGCGACAGATACGTATACACTTCGAAATAAGACACTGATGAAGCCTGCACGTTGTAGGCGAACTATGCATCTGTCGCAAATAAATATTAAATACAGTAGGATTTCGAATTTGGCAACAAATGCGTGTCGCCTATGTTGCTAAAATCGAAACCGTGCCAAAATCGAGACCCTTTTTGATATGACAAAATTGAATGTAAATGCATTGGAAATTAACTAAATGTTATTAATCAACGATTGCAACCTTTTTCACAAAATCCGCCAAGACCTATCCATGCGGTGTAAGTAAGTTTTTGGTGACCTACGGTAAGACATAATCCTACGGCAATAAAAATATTATTGTTCGAAACATTCTATGATCGCAAACTTTTTTTCATGTACACACTTAGGGCAATATTTTGACGTAGGACTACGTCTTTGTTTACTATACTGGGACTGGGTAGCACTTTGTGAAAACGAAAATAGAAGTGTAACATTGGAATGAAAGATTTCAAATGCGAATAACTACTGAACTACTGAATGAAACTGGACAATTTATATGTCGTTGAATAGATAAAAAGACCAGCAATTTTATGGGGGGTAAGAGAGCAATTTTAAAGAGGGCGTAAGAGGGGGGAGGTTCTATACAAATGATACACAAATTTCCTCATAACTCGAGAACTAATCAAGCAAATGGAATAAAATTTAGCATGTGGGGATTTTAGAAGGTAGGATTTTTTTCTATGGTGTACTGAGACCCTTTTCCCTTCTAAGAGGGGGGGCTCCCAAACAAATGAAATACAAATTTCCTCAAAACTCGAGAACCAATCAAGCAGATGGAACCAAATTTGGCGTGTGGGGGTTTTCTGGGGTCAGGATTTTTTTCTAAGGTGAATTGAGACCCCTCCCCTTTTAGGAGGGGGGGGGGGCATACAAATAATATTCAAATTTCCTTATAATTCGAGAACTAATCTATCAAAGGAACCAAATTTGGCATGTGGAGATTTTTGGAGGTGAGAATTTTTTCTATGGTGTGCTGAGACCCCTTCTCCTTCTAAGAGGGGGGCATTCGTACAAGTGAAATACAAATTTCTTCATAACTCTAGAACTAATCAAGCAAATGGAACCAAATTTGGCATGTGGGGGTTTTAGAAGGCAGGATTTTTTTCTATAGTGTACTGAGACCCCTTCCTCTTCTAAGAGAGGGGCTCCCATACAAATGAAATACAAATTTCCTCATAAATTTAGAACTATTCAAGCAAATGGAACCAAATTTGGCATGTGGGGGTTTATGGAGGCATGAATTTATTTTATGGTCGGAGGATAAGAACTCTCATGCAAATAAAATAGAAATTTTTGCATATGTGTAAAAGTAAGATTATTGAAACATGTCAAGCTATGTATAATCATATTTAATACAATAATCTGTGGGCTGGTCGTTCATTACTATTTCAATTTTTATGATGCACACAAGTAATTTTTAAAAGAAATCTGTTATGTCTCAATGGTTGCAGGCGTTGTACTTATGAACCCTCGTCCACGTATTTTCAAAGCCACCATTGCATTTTTTTAGAGTGGTTTTAACCCAAAAGGTCATTCGCCACTTTCACAACACAACATTCACAACATTCACTTAAACAATGGCACTCACAGATTCTTATAAACATACATATGCCAGAAATGCAGTTTACATTAGTCTTTGATCTAATGATCTGATATAGTCCTACGTCACCCATTCGTACAACCCTTAGGGCTGTATACCTTGTAGTTTTTTCGTCATTTAAAGTAATGCGGAAACTGACTGATATTTAAGCATCAGCATTTTTGGCTCGAGCGGCACGTTTCGATATTTAAGCATACTTTTGGAAGTAAAATATTTTGTGTTGCCAAAAACGGATACTTTTGTTGCCAAAATCGAACATTGCCAAATTCGAAATCCCACTGTAGTGGGATTCAATCGGAAAAAGTTTTTTCTTTTCTTTAATTTAAGATTTCGATTGTCATTTTAATAAATAAATAATAAATAAATAAATTTTCTTCACTTGCTGTAACTCGCAATTAGACAAGAAAAGCAAAAAGCGAAGAAAAGCATTAATTTAAGCATTTAGATATAGTGGTGTATAGGATTTAATATACTAATGGATTGATTTTTCCAGATAAACTTATATAAATTGCAAACAATTTTTGCGCATCAATAGATGCTGTTTCCAATCAATAAATACTAGAGCTTAGAAATTTTATATAAAAATAGGAGCAAAACATTGTACGGTAGTAATTTTGTACGATTTGTTTTCGTTAGTGACACTTTAAAAGACAGAAATCTTATGTCATGCATCATATTTCAATAAATAAATCGAATTGACAAGCACTGGAAATCACATCGATCATATTTCCCATTCTCAAGCATGTTTATGGCACAGCTTTTGCACTATTCGACCTCATCTTGTTTTCCTAACCCTCTAACGGGATACATTGTACAAACGATGCGATCAAGCTAATGACTATCTTTTCATGAAAGTACATTCAAAAGAAGCTTAAGTTTTGATTTTCATGCAAAAATAATTATCTGAAGGAGCGTCAGCTAAGAAATGTTTCCATTTCTCTTTTTTTATATCTAATGCTCTATTCAGTTATTTTTTCTAATTCAGATATATTGCAAAATTGAAGCCAAGCAAACTAATAGTAAAATTTTGAGATCAACCATTTTGTTGTAGATATCCTTTTTCTTCAAAATCGAAATATGATAATAATTTTTCTGAACTCTTGTTTTCCAAAGATGCTAACTTTTGAGCGCATGGTGTTAATATCAAAATATCAAAAAATCTGCTATGAACACATATTTCATATTGTCAATTCAAAACAAGTTTCGTATGTGGCTCTAAGGCCTGAATGTTAAGGCTGTCTATATATATATATTCATTCAAGTCTGAAAAATTATCTTTTGTGTTTACATTATGTTTCTATAAATCACGTAAATGTTATAAAACTAAATAATATGTTCATCAAGTAACATAAATGACGCTTACAAGTATTTCTGCACCCAAGGAAAGAAAATATAATTATTGTACGCAATACGTTGTGAATTTGACTGGCAAATAAGAATTTTGAGGAATACAGAACGGATATTTCAAAATATAGTCAAGTTAATTAGAGATGTTCCTGAGCAATTAAATAGTGATTATTGTGGCAGTAGAAAGGCTAGGTCACGCCGCTAGGTGGATTAATTCGGGTTTTTTCAGTGATTTTTAAATTAGAGCGGTTTTTTCGATGATTTTGAATTAGCGCGGTTTTTTGCGTCGATTTTTTAATTAACACGGTTTATTTTATGACGATTTTTGAATTAACGCGGTTTTTACCTTTGGTATACTTTAACAAAGGTTTAGAAATTGGTCGAAAAACACGAAAATGATCCAAGGCCCGGAGGGCCGAGTGTCATATACCAATCAATAGGGTTCGACGAACTGAGCAATGTGTGTGTGTGTGTGTGTGTGTGTGTGTGTGTGTGTGTGTGTGTGTGTGTGTGTGTGTGTGTGTGTGTGTGTGTGTGTGTGTGTGTGTGTGTGTGTGTGTGTGTGTGTGTGTGTGTGTGTGTGTGTGTGTGTGTGTGTGTGTGTGTGTGTGTGTGTGTGTGTGTGTGTGTGTGTGTGTGTGTGTGTGTGTGTGTGTGTGTGTGTGTGTGTGTGTGTGTGTGTGTGTGTGTGTGTGTGTGTGTGTGTGTGTGTGTGTGTGTGTGTGTGTGTGTGTGTGTGTGTGTGTGTGTGTGTGTGTGTGTGTGTGTGTGTGTGTGTGTGTGTGTGTGTGTGTGTGTGTGTGGTGTGTGTGTGTGGTGTGTGTGTGTGTGTGGTGTGTGTGTGTGTGTGTGTGTGTGTGTGTGGTGTGTGGTGTGTGGTGTGTGTGTGTGTGGTGTGTGTGTGTGTGGTGTGTGTGTGTGTGGTGTGTGTGTGTGTGTGGCGTGGCGTGTGTGAATGGTGTGTGTGTGTGTGGATGTGTGTAACGCTGTTTTTAGTCGCGTGTTTCTCGAGGATGGTTGTACCAATCAATATACTGTTACTCTCGTTTCCATTGTTTCCATTGTTTTTCGATCTGACGTTCCGTTTAAAAGTTATAAACAAAACCGGATTTGATCCACCTAGTGGTGAAAGGAACCTTTGTTATACGGTCTTACTTGTTATTTGAGATAGAAATCGACACGTTTGGTTTACATGAAATTTTTGGAAATTTAATAAGGCCATTACAAATATTTTGAAAAGTTTTTGTCCCTCCGGTGTTGGGCCACTGAAGGGGGGGGGGTGGTGGCAAAAAAAACAAAGAGAATTTTTTAATCGAACAAAAAAATATGGATTTTAGGCATTTTTATTTTAAGTTTAAACGTGAAAACCAAATCTATTCTTGCTTTTAATATATACGTTGTTAATTTCCATGCAAAAATCTACAAAAAAACCCGAATTAATCCACCTAGCGGCGTGACCTAGCCTTTCTACTGCCACAATAATCTTTATAAAATTTCTCAGGAACTTAATTGTAGATGTATCGATGTTATATTAGACTATATTTTTAAATATCCGTTCCGTATTCCTCAAAATCCTTATTTGCCAGTAAAATTCACAACGTATTGTGTACAATAATTATATTTTCTTTCCTTGGGTGCGTAAATACATGTAAGCGTCATTTATGTTACTTGATGAACACCTTATTTAGTTTTATAATATTTATAGAAAAATAATGTAAACACAAAAGATAATTTTTACAGACTTGAATGAATATGTATAGAAAATTAGAAATTAACCCTCTAACGGGTCTACAGACGGCCTTAACTTTCGGGCTTCAGAGCCACATACGAAACTTGTTTTGAATTGACAATATGAAGTATTTGTTCATAGCAGATTTTTTGATATTAATACCATGCATTCAAAAGTTAGCATCTTTGAAAAACAAGAGTTCAGAAAAATTATTATTATATTTCGCTTTTGAAGAAAAAGGATATCTACAACAAAATGATTGATCTCAAAATTTTACTATTGGTTTGCTTGGCTTCAATTTTGCAATATATCTGAATTAGAAAAAAATTACTGAATAGAGCATTAGATATGAAAACGAGAAATGGAACTATTTCTTAGCTAGCACTCCTTCAGATAATTATTTTTGCATGAAAATCAAAACTTAAGCTTCTTTTGAATGTACTTTCATGAAAAGATAGTCATTAGCTTGATCGCATCGTTTTTACAATGTTAGAGGGTTATGAAAACAAGATGAGGTCGAAAAATAGTGCCAAAGCTGCGCCATAAACATGCTTGAGAATGGGAAATACGATCGATATGATTCCCAGTGCTTGTCTTTTTTTGATTTATTTATTAAAACATGATACATGACATAATTTAATCACATTTGTCCTTTAAAATATCACTAACGAAAACAAATCTTACAAAATTTCTATCGTGCAACGTTTACTTCCTATTTTTTATATAACATTTCTAAGCTCTGGGAATGGGAAATACTATTGATTGAAAAGAGCATCTATTGATGCGCAGAATTTGTTTGGAATTTGTACAAATTTATTTGGAAAAATCAACTCACTAGTAATTTTGATTCTATACACCACTATACCTACATGCTTAAATAAACTGCTTTTCTTGTACAATTGTGAGTAACATTAAGTGAAGAAAATGACAATTGAAATCTGAAATCAAAGAAAAGAAAAACTTTTCGATTGAATCCCACTATTTAATATTTATTTGCAACAGATACGTAGCTTACCTACGACGTGCAGGCTTCATCAGTGTCTTATTTCAAAGCGTATACGTATCTATCGCGAATAAATATTAAATAGTGAAATTTAGTCGGTAAAAGCTTTTTCTTTTCTTTAATTTCGGAGTTCGTATTCAACTAAGAGGCTTCAAAAACTTCAGACAATTGACATGTTTCTCACTTTTCTTGAATTTCATTGCAAATTTTAAAATTGCAAATTGTCATCACATACATACATACATACATACATACATACATACATACATACATACATACATACATACATACGGATGGTAAATGGTTGAATAATGCGCTCCAGAACTATCACGAAGTTCCACAGCCTCTTATTTAGCAACTCCTATCTCTACCTCCTCGTGGTACCATCCGGGATACGCTCCTTAGTGGAAATCGGACAACCGGTGGAAACTAGGGTCGTATGCGGACAGAGAAGGGGGCACTCATGCGAAGGCTGAGTGTAAACTCTCCGCCTGCAAATGACGGATCTCGGTAGAAGCATGTTCGATGAACCTGAAAATACCGAGAACCTGAGCAGAGGGTCCAAAGCCCCCAAAGGAGGATGGTTTTAATAGCTATTATCCATGGCTAAAAGTAAAAACATGAATGGATAAACCCCTAATCCAAGGTGTCATGCGACCCGTGCCGAGGGATGAATGGTGGGGGGGGTTCTATAAATACTCAGCCTCAAACGGAGCCTGTGGAGTACCAGAGCGCCCTCCACAGTAATCAGCCCTTACCGCATCATGAGGGGCTCTGATGTGGCGGACTTTTCTTTCCCCTCAACTCGTGGGATTCTTATGGAAGACAAAATCAAAAATATAACAAGTGTGGATACGGTGGAAAACCCGTTCGCTAGAGGAGGCATCCAGCGTTCTCCACCAAGGGTGGAGAAGGATGCAACTAGGAGCGCTAGTGTGGGTGGCAAAGGCAGCGGTATGCCTACCACGCCGGACACAGCGATGAACGGCCCAGCGCTTATCAGGGCGATGGAGAAAAATAGAGACGCTGTACCTAAAGTGGTAGCAGCGTCACAGCAGCTCGAGGTAATAATCGAGTTTACGTCAGGTCGCGGCAATTTCTCCAAGGACCTGAAGCAGAGCTTGCTCATGCTTCGGAGAACCTTGAATGCAGCGACCAAAACGCACAACGACCTCGTGGCGCGTGCAGGAGAGGCTAAGAAGGTGACCGTGAAGGCGTCGAAGGCAGTACAAACGGACGCTTGCCCGTTGACGGAGTGTCGTAACGCGGCCCAGGAGGCTACGGAAAGCGCTACCAGCAGCGGTAAGGCATCCGCCAAGCGCCCGAGACAGTCCCCGGGGGATAGCACCCCTGGCGGACCGAAAAAACGCCTGATCGGTAAAAGCCCTCAGGCTAGCGGGTTGGCAGAGCTAACCGATGAATCAGCGGGAAGCTCCAAGACAGGCGGCCCGTGGACCGAGGTTAGGGCCAAGAGAAAAGGCGGAGGAGGCTCCAGTAAAAAAACTGCTCCACCTAAACCGGCAAGAAAGCGAGCGAAGAAGGGCGACGCTCTTATCCTGAAAACCGACGGGTCGAAATACTCGGAGGTTCTGAAGGCCATGAGAGGAGACGCCCTACTCAAGGATCTGGGCGCGGACGTACGGAGCATCCGCCGCTCACGCACGGGCGATATGATCCTCGAGTTAAAGAAGGACGCCACAAAGAAGAGTTCCGCATACAAGCCAATAGCGGAAGGAGTGCTCGGGGACGGAGTGAAGGTACGTGCTCTCACACCAGAAGTGACTCTCCAGCTTAAGAACCTGGACGAGATCACCGAAGTGCGTGAGGTCGTACAAGCTCTCAAAGAGCAAAGTGGAGTGGTGGTGGCAACCGAGGCGGTTCGCCTACGCAAGGGTCCGGCCGGGACCCAGGTAGCCACCATACGACTTCCGCTGATTGACGGAAACAAAGCCCTGAAAGCTGCTAGGCTAAAAGTGGGGTGGTCGGTATGCCCACTGAGCGTGTCCAAGCAGTCGGAAGCTTGCTTCCGGTGTTTCGAGCACGGACATAAAGCCTGGAACTGCAAGGGGCCAGATAGGAGCCAGTTGTGCAGGAGATGTGGCAGTGCTGGCCATAAAGCAAAGGACTGCGCGGAGCCTCCTAAGTGCCTGATCTGTACCGGTAAACGGGAAGCAAAGCACGTAACGGGAGGTCCAAGGTGCCCGGCCGGTGTGCCGGCGACTAAGCCACGTTCATAGTGCAAGTGACACAACTCAACCTGAACCACTGCAGCACAGCTCAGCAGCTGTTACACCAAGCAGTTTCTGAGTCAGCAATGGACATTGCCATAGTCTCGGATCCATATCGCGTCCCTGCCGGAAACGGCAACTGGGTCTCGGATAGGTCTGCGACGGCGGCTATATGGACAACAAGCAGGTTCCCGGTTCAGGAGGTTGTGTCAACTGCAGACGAGGGATTTGCGGTTGCCAAAGTGGGTGGAGTGTTCTACTGCAGTTGTTATGCTCCGCCGAGTTGGTCTATCGAGCAGTTTACGCGGATGGTAGACCGAGTATCAGTTGTGCTGACTGGTTTAAGGCCGGTGGTTGTGGCGGGCGACTTTAACGCTTGGGCGGTAGAGTGGGGAAGTCGTCGCACGAACCATAGGGGTCGGATTCTGCTTGAAGCTCTGGCAAAGCTTAACGTAGATCTGGCCAACGTCGGCAACACAAGTACCTTCAGTAGGAACGGTGCGGAGTCTATCATCGACGTGACTTTCGGCAGTCCTGGTCTGATAGGAGACTGGCGGGTAGATAATGGCTACACTCACAGTGAGTGTCGGTCAGATAACGAGGCGGCAGGCGGCGAGTAGGGCCAACACTCCAACCACCCGTGGATGGAAGACATCATACTTCGATCCCGAAGTATTCGTGGAAGCGATCCGGAGAGAGTGCGGTGATCGCGGTATGCCCGATCCGAACGCTGATCATTTGGTTGAGGTACTGTCGCGAGCATGTGACGCTACCATGCCTAGGAAAGGTCGTCCTAGGTATGGCAGGTCACCGGCTTACTGGTGGACAGATGAAATTGCGGAACTCCGCGGAGCGTGCTTTCGTGCGAGGAGAATTATGCAAAGAGCTCGTTCGGATGAAAGCAGGGCTGAATGTCGAGTAGCACTCGTTGCTGCACGCGCAGCGCTTAAGAGCGGGATAAAAGCTAGTAAACGAGACTGCTTTGAAAGGTTATGTGCTAGTGCCAATGCGAACCCGTGGGGTGATGCCTACAGAGTCGTAATGGCAAAGACCAAGGGTGTGATGGCGCCCGCTGAGCAATCGCCAGAGATGCTGGAGCGGATCATCGAGGGCCTCTTTCCGCGCCACGAGCCAAGGCCCTGGCCCCAGGCCGCTGAGTCGTCCCACGGCCGACGTTCCAGTATCTCAGACCATAGCGTAGGATGGTCGGCCTCCCAGCCGAACATCCAAAGTAACGTGGGCGACGGCGGTTTGGAGGTCGGGGAGGAAGTGACGGTTACGAACGAGGAACTCATTGATATCGCTAAATCCCTAAAGGTGAGCAAGGCACCGGGGCCAGACGGTATCCCGAATATGGCCATTAAAGCGGCTATTTTAGAGGCTCCCGAATTATTCGGGGCAGTAATGAATAGATGCCTGGAAGCTGGCCACTTCCCGGACAGATGGAAGCGACAGAACCTGGTCCTATTGCCGAAGCCGGGAAAACCTCCGGGTGTCCCCTCGTCATATAGGCCGATCTGTCTACTCGATACTGCCGGCAAGGTGCTGGAGAGGGTTATCCTTAACAGACTCGTACAGTACACGGAGGGTACAAACGGTCTGTCAAGGAACCAATTCGGCTTCCGAAAAGGCAAATCTACGGTGGATGCCATCTTGTCTGTCACTAAGACAGCCGAGGTGGCAATCCAGCCCAAGAGGACAGGTATTCGTTATTGCGCAGTTGTCACGCTCGACGTGAGAAATGCGTTTAATAGCGCTAGCTGGGACTCCATAGCCAGCTCGCTTCGGAACGTCCAAGTGCCGGTGTCGCTGTACAGAATTCTGGAAAATTATTTCCAGAATCGTGTGCTATGCTACAACACGGAGGATGGTCAGAAATGCGTTCCAATCACCTCAGGGGTTCCGCAAGGTTCCATACTGGGCCCGGTGTTGTGGAACGTCATGTATGACGAGGTGTTGAAGCTAAAGTTTCCGGTAGGGGTGGCGATTGTCGGCTTTGCGGACGATATCACCTTGGAAGTCTACGGTGAATCTATCAGAGAGGTTGAGTTGACGGCTGCTCACTCTATAAGCATTGTTGAAGATTGGATGCGATCCAGGAAACTGGACCTAGCGCATCAAAAAACGGAGGTTATCGTGGTTAACAACCGCAAGTCGGTGCAGCAAGCAAATATCAGTGTCGGGGACTGCACTATTTCGTCAACGCGGTTCTTAAAACTCCTTGGAGTCATGGTCGACGACAAGCTCAAGTTCGGGAGCCACGTCGACTATGCCTGCAAGAAGGCTTCCACAGCTATTTCGGCATTGTCTCGTATGATGTCTAATAGCTCTGCGGTATATGGCAGCAAGCGAAGGCTTTTAGCCAACGTGGTCCAGTCCATACTCAGGTATGGCGGGCCGGTGTGGTCATCGGCGTTAGGTACCAAAAGCTATCTAGCCAAGCTGGAAAGCACCTATCGTCTCATGTGCTTAAGAGTGGCGAGTGCGTACCGCACAGTTTCACATGACGCAATCTGCGTCTTAGCGGGTATGATGCCTATTGGTATCATCATCAGCGAGGACGTAGAGTGCTTCAACCAACGTGGAACTAGAGGCATACGGAGTACCACAAGATCGGCCTCGATGATCACATGGCAGCGGGCATGGTCTGATTCCACAAAAGGCCGGTGGACACATAGACTTATCCCGGAACTATCCGGATGGGTCAACAGGCGTCATGGCGAAGTCAACTTCCACCTGACACAGATTCTGTCAGGGCATGGTTGTTTTAGACAGTATCTGCACAAATTTGGGCATGCGGAGTCCCCCGAGTGTCCTGAATGCGCGGACGTTGAGGAAACTGCAGAACATGCTTTCTTCATATGCCCTCGTTTCGAGGGCGCGAGAAGCAACATGATGGCA
The DNA here is from genome assembly GCF_943734655.1 of Sabethes cyaneus. Lineage (NCBI taxonomy): Eukaryota > Metazoa > Arthropoda > Insecta > Diptera > Culicidae > Sabethes > Sabethes cyaneus. The sequence continues at coordinate 125,729,623 of NC_071355.1, read as the reverse complement.
GTTAGCGGACAGGACACTACTCCGGATAACTTAGTCCAAAGGATGTGTTCTAGCTCGGACGTCTGGGGTGCGGTCAATGCGGCTGCTACCCAGATCGTACTTGAGCTACAAAATCGTTGGAAAGCCGATCAACGGCGAATAAACAGCCTAACTACCATAGTCCAGTAGTTATCTAAGAGCGTGCGTTAAGCACAATAGCCCCTCCCTGAAGTAATACCGATAAGGTGGTTCCAGGGGGGATTGAGGCTGGAGACTCGAGTAGGGTTTTAGTGGGTCTGGATCTCCACGATCTTCACGGGATACCAAACCCCACTCCCTGAGCTGTCTTTTCAGGTGTCTGATAGCAGATTTCCCTACTCGTTAAAAAAAAAAAAAAAAAAAAAAAAAAAAAACATACATACATACATACATACATACATACATACATACATACATACATACATACATACATACATACATACATACATACATACATACATACATACATACATACATACATACATACATACATACATACATACATACATACATACATACATACATACATCACACACATCTCATACATTGAATACAATCAACATTTGATTGATATGATACATTGAATACAATCAACATTTGATTGATATGTTTTGATTTCACACGTTTTAACGGTTTAATATACGGTGCTTAAGTGTTAAAGTTTGAATAACTTTTGAATGAAGCGTTCGATTTTAAATAACTCGGTTTCGTTTGATAGATCTCAGCAGTAATTTTCAAATAATCATAAAATGTGTGATGTTTTTCATTAAATTAATGCTTATATGTTACTTAAATATGTTTTAAATACTATTTTTTCACATTTCTTTATGTAACTTTCAAACTACAAGTCCAATCGTCATGAAATTTGGAAGTTAAGGGTTTGCAAGGCTCCTCTTTCATATGCAATCAATTTTGTTCAAATCGGTTAAGGGACCTATGAGATAATGAAGTCCCATATTTTTCGTATTTTTATACATAACTTTTGAACTAAAAGTCCGATCAGTATGAAATTCAATAGCGACCAATGGGACACCTAGACCTTTCATTTGACACTAAGAACATTAAAATCGGTCCAGCCATCTCCGAGAAAAGTGAGTGAGATTAAAAGCGTCACATACACACACACACACACACATACACACACACACACACACACACACACACACACACACACACACACACACACACACACACACACACACACACACACACACACACACACACACACACACACACACACACACACACACACACACACACACACACACACACACACACACACACACACACACACACACACACACACACACACACACACACACACACACACACACACACACACACACACACACACACACACACACACACACACACACACACACACACACACACACACACACACACACACACACACACACACACACACACACACACACACACACACACACACACACACACACACACACACACACACACACACACACACACACACACACACACACACACACACACACACACACACACACACACACACACACACACACACACACACACACACACACACACACACACATACACACACAGAAAATGCTCAGTTTTCGAAACTGAGTCGAATGGTATATAACATTCGACCCGCAGGACCTTCTTTCCATTTCCGGTTTTCCAAGTGATTTCTATACCTTTATACTATATATTTATATAGTAGAAAGGCAAAAAGACAAAAACGAAAGAAAATTTTTTTGGCCGATTTTCGGAAATTCCGCTGTTTGAATTTCCAATTCTATTTCATGCTAGAAGCGTTAACTCAACTCATACATTCATTTTTCAAGCTTTTCAGGCTGTAGAGTCCACAGACAATTGATTTTATAAATTTACAAAATTTACAAAAAAATTTGAACCAAATAGAAGCACTTATAAATTTTGATAGTTCCTTTTCTCATGAAATTGCTGAGTAAGTTGTTACTAATGAGGGTAAGTGCAAGTAAAAGTAAGTTGTAAGATGAAATATTATTCTTTAACATATACATTGCGTAGTAAAGGTCTAGTTTACAAGTTTTTAAACTATGCATAATTTCCTGTAATGTCATTCTATTTCATTCACAACAATAAAGTTTTCTTGAATAAATTTCATCAATTTTTATTAACTTTCGGTTACTCACGCTGTTGTATTTTGTATAACATGTGTCGGTTTTTGAATGCCATTTTGTTATAAAGTTACAAATCGTATATACTAACGTATATTCTTCAGTAAACTTGTAATGAGCAAAATGTCAGAATTGTTCAATGCATTAATACTTTAAATTGTTAGGAAACAAGATTAGCATAAACCGACATCACAGAAACGAAGCAAGTAGCATGTGAGGTGTACCGCAATTGACCCCAACTGGAATTTTCTCTCGTTTCTTCATATGGAAAAATGGTGTCTGTATGCAGCAAAACCACCAGCAAATGTAAAATGTTTAAGATGTATCCGTCTGTTGGTAGTCGAGTATTTCGGGGTCAAAATCAGGTTATTTTTTACAATTAAAGGTCTACAGTTCCTAAACAAGCAAACATAGAGGTATATTAAATTCAGCAAAGTTGTGTATTTTATATTATTTGTACAACTTTGTAATACATGAAAAAGTCATACAACAATTACAAGAAGAGTTAGAATAGAAAAACTGATTTTATAAATTCATATACAATAAATAATATTTTTCTATCTTCACTGAAGAGATAGAAGGTTACTGTTTTCAGCAAAATTTCTTGTAATAATATGCTCTAAAAGTTAGCAGAACACATCAATGTGTTGTATTGAAACTGAAGGAAATTTTTTTTTTATTTCACTTTTAGGGGGATGAATCAAAGTTTATATTCTACCAACGATAGAGCTTTCAGTTTTAAGAAACTCTTCCAAAGGTTCGATAATCTTAAAACCAAGTTTCCCTAGTCAAAACTCTAGTGCGCACGTTTTCCTTGGTTTTGGGCTACTGTGCGCGCAAGTAACCGTCTTATAAAAGTTGACGCGAGTGTTCGAGGGTTCATATCTTTTGACCGGTAAAACCAATTCTTATGAAATTTTGCATATATATTCGTAGTGTGAAAACCTCTCGTTTGATATTAATATAATTGAAATTAGGTATATTATCTTAGTTAAAATCATTATAAATTATTGTTAATTTTGGTGTGGTGTATTCGATTGCTCATAATTTTCAAATTAAACGTCCAATCAGAAAACCATTCAATAGTGATCTATCCGGCTATATTACCTGCCAAATGAAACTAATAGCGCGTAAATCGGTTTGGCCATTTCTGAGAAACAGGCGTTCATTTGTACCTAGTCGAAACAGGTATTTCAAGGCTAACTTTTAAACTGCTCGTCCGTTTTCAATAAAACTTAGCAAAATGTTTAGTAATAGTAAGAGCTTTCGTTTGGTACTAAGATCGTTAAAATTGGTTTCGTGGTTCCGGAGAAAACCGTGTCACGTAGTTTTCACATTTTTGCTTATAACTTTCAAACGAAAAGTCAGACCACGAAACCATTTAATAGTGATATACTAGGCAGTAATACCTTTTAAACAAAAGTAATAGCGGTCGAATCAGTCCAGCCATCTTCGAGTAACAGGCGATAGAATATTCGGAGCGAACACACACACACACACACACACACACACACACACACACACACACACACACACACACACACACACACACACACACACACACACACACACACACACACACACACACACACACACACACACACACACACACACACACACACACACACACACACACACACACACACACACACACACACACACATATACACACACACACACACACACACACACACACACACACACACACACACACACACACACACACACACACACACACACACACACACACACACACACACACACACACACACACACACACACACACACACACACACACACACACACACACACACACACACACACACACACACACACACACACACACACACACACACACACACACACACACACACACACACACACACACACACACACACACACACACACACACACACACACACACACACACACACACACACACACACACACTGCTTAGTTCGTCGAACCCTATCGATTGGTACATGTGACTCGGCCCTCCGGGCCTTGGATCAATTTCGTGTTTTTCGACCAATTTCTAAACCTTTGTTATATAGTATAACAAAGGTAAAACCCGATTTTATCCACCTAGTGGTGAAAGGAACCTTTGTTATACGGTCTTACTTGATATTTGAGATAGAAATCTACACGTTTTCGGAGCATAGTTCATCTATTGGTTAACGTTGCGTAGTGCGTTGGTTTAGATCAAAATTTTAAAAATTGAATATGTTTACAAAATTTGAACAAAATAGGAGCACTTATATATTTTGATAGATCCTTTTTTCATGAAATTGCTGAGTAAGGATAAGTAACTTGTTAATAATTTTAGTAAAAGTGGGTTGTAAGAGGAAATATTATTCTTTACCATATACATTGCGTAGTAAAGGTCTAGTTTATAGATTTTGGAACTATGCATAATTTCTTGTAATGCCATTCTATTTGATGCACATCAATAAAGTTTTCTAGAATAAATTTCAATAATTTTTATTAACCTTCGGTTACTCACGCTGTTGTATTTTGTATTTTGAACGCCATATTGTTATAAAGTTACAAATCGTTGTTTATCTAACGTATATTCTTCAATAAATTTGTTATGAGCCAAATGTCATTATTATTCAATGTATTAATCGGATTGGTATAATATACTAACAAAGGTAATTGTTTGAGGACTTTGAGTAGAGTATAATTCATTCGATAAATTCTTACTAATCGATTGATAAGTAAAATTAAAAATCTAATGAATCTAATTGACATTCTCATTTCATACATATGAATATCAAATTTAAATTCAAAAATTACGGTGGCAATCACAACAAACCTCTGATTTTGATAGAGGAAATCGAAAGTGTCAACAAATTATATGTTTAATAAACCAACAATTTGCGTAAAAAAGAACATGCAAAATTTCAAATCAATAATGGGGAATGCACAAAGGCGAAAGAAAACATTTGAGGGCGTTGAACAGAACAATCATAGATTTCGGCGGCAATGAAAATATTTTATTATTATTTATTTATTTATTATTACAATAATTTATCTGAACAATGCTCTTAATAAATGGATTAGCGTCAAATTCATATAATACTAGATCTCTTAAGTTTCGTCACAAATTGCTGTGTAGTTTCATTAAAATCGAAAATTTCGTCAGTCAATTCAAAAGTCCTAATGCAGGCGGTAATGGGTTCTTGATAACCAAACAACGTACGATGATAATTGGTTTGTAACAGGCCAGTAGAGCGAAGGGCACGTTGTGAAGCACGGAAATTTATGCGAGACAAAAGCGTCGGCGAGTCAATGTCACCATTCATCAGTTTCGCAATAAAAATAGCCTGATGCAATTTCCGACGGCGCTCGAGCGTATCGATACCCAGTAGGCGGCAACGGTCTGGATACGGTGGTAGATTAACAGGATCACGCCAAGGAAGCTCACGTAGCGCAAGTCGGACAAATCTTTTCTGGATACGTTCAATCCGCAAGTTCCAAGACAACTGGTGAGGGAACCAAACCAAATTGCAGTTTTCAAGAATTGGACGAACCATAGAGCAATAAAGAGCTTTCAGGCAGTGTGGATCCTTAAAGTCACGGGAAATTTTTGAGATAAAACCAAGTTGACGTGCGGCTTTCGATATCAGAGTGGCATGGTGTAAGTGAAAAGTGAGCTTAGAGTCAAGAACAACACCGAGATTAGTTACAGAGTCGACTCTCTTTAGCTTCAGTCCGTCCACATGATAGTCAAAAAATATTGGGTTTAAAATACGGTGAAACGTTATAACTTCACATTTGGCAATGCTGATCACGAGCCAGTTCCTCCGACACCAGCCAACGAAATCATTTATCAAAGTTTGCAGACGACGACAATCTTCCGTGTTTCGAACTCCTAAATACAATTTTAGATCATCAGCGTATACCAATTTGCAGCCAGAAGGTAGTAACAGCGTGACGTCGTTGAAGTACAGCATGAATAACAAGGGGCCCATGTTACTTCCTTGTGGCACTCCCGAACTATTGGTGAACTGCGAAGATATACATGCACCGACTTTAACGCGTAAGATTCTTCCACGTAGGTATGAACTTAACCATTCAGCGAATCGGCAAGAAGCTCCAAGTTGCGAAATTTTACGCAGAAGTATACTGTGATCGATACGATCGAAGGCGGCTTTTAGATCAGTGTAAATGACATCAATTTGTGCTTTCTGTTCCATTTTCGAAATACACGATGAAGTAAACTCCAGTAAATTGGTACATACAGAGCGACCCGGCACGAATCCATGTTGGGAAGTAGAGATGTAATTCTTCGTCCGGGAAAGAATGACGCCGCTAACTATAATCTCAAATAGTTTAGAGCCAGCCGATAGACTAGTGATGCCGCGGTAATTTCTGACGTTCTGCCGGTCCCCAGATTTAAACACCGGAAACATAAAAGACTGCTTCCATATTTCGGGGAATTTTCCTTGTGCAAATGACTTGTTGAAAATTAGACACAGTGGGTCTGCCAGCGCATTAGCACATTTATTAAAAACGACAGCAGGTATTCCATCGGGGCCCGCCGAGTATGATCGTTTTAGTTTCTTTGCAGCTGCCAAAAACATGTCGGTGGTTACTTCAAAAACAGTCAATTCAACTAAACTGGCTGGCACATCCGCTGCTGCAATCTCGGCTTCTGAGTCGGAAGCAATTCGATCGGCAAAAACAGAAGCAAAAAATTGTGCAAAAAGTTCGCACGAACCCGATTCTGATGTCGCCTCAGTACCATCCAAACAGACATTTAAAGGCACCGAAGAGCATTTCCTTTTGGAATTGACGAAGTTCCAAAAATTTTTTGGATTCTTACGAAGGTCGGTCTGTACGCGTGAAACGTAAGCAGGGCTTCGACCGATCCTTTTTATCAACCGCAGTCCCACCAACGCGCATTCAAGTTCACACCGTCCGTTTAGTAATGGAATACGAACGCTATGCATAACACAACTGGCAGTTTGCTCAGTCAAACGCCGATGGCACGCAGTAGTATGAACGGATTCTAAAGCTTTTTAACATTTTCGTTTCGATCAAGTTGCCTTTACCGTTTGGAGCAGCGAATGACTGCAAAACAGTCAAATGACTGGCAGTCACCACGCTTACGAAAAGCAACCGCACAATCGTATGATTCAATACTACAAAAAAAACAACCACTACATGTGCATGGAAGAAGTCGGTCGGACTCCGTCCAATACAAACGAATATTTTGCTTGCATCGGACCGACGTCCGGGTGACAAACTATTACAGTGAGCAGCCGATTTGGAGACAAAAAGAGAAACGAAAAAATACGTCACCGTATGCTTCCAGTCAGTTTGCAGTTTATATTCTCAAAGCGCAAAGCAAAACGGGAGATCGACTGTTTGCTTTTGCAGAGATGCCGCATGAATTGTAAGACGGCAGCAGCGCAAGCGGCAGCTTGACTGAATTGAAAAAACAGTCAAATGATCGTTCAAAAAGCGGAGTTTGAATGCGGAAAGTTCGCATTCACGGCAGTCACATTCAACTTGCGATCCCTTTTCAAGCCCTGAACGTAAGATTTATACAGTGCACTATTCAGGCGACGATAATCACCACTATGACGTTTGAAGCTCTGCCTCGTTGCAGTGGTTTTCAACCGACGATATTTGCGCTGAGAATTGTTCTTTAGCCGCTTTAGTTCACGCAAACGAACGGTACTCCACGCAGGTGAATTGCGACGCTTCAAAAAAGGCAGATTCAAATTTAACCACTGCTCGATGATGTCGCAGAAGATCGCAGTCATGTCGCTAACATCAGAGTAATCGTGCAAGATTCCCCAATCATAGCTCGATAAGTAATCCCTCAAAGCAACGAAATCAATCTTACGATAATTTAACGATCTTTTCTCGTTATCGTTACCTACACGAGCAAAAGCAGCGCTGTTATTGCAGGCAGTAGGTACTGTTATGGTAAGAGGCGGATGGTGAGGATCGACAGGGAGGAGCGGAATGATGCTGCCTTCAACCAACGATCGGTGGTCGGGAGAGCAGAACACCAAATCCAGCGTGCGTCCTAAGTGATTTGTTTGGAAATTGATTTGATTTAAGTTGAAAAAATCCATACCGTCTCTCAACGCCGCACCGGCTGCTGGGAGATGAGCAGAAGCAGCCACCGAATTTACATCCCATACAAGTCGTGGTTGATTAAAATCACCACAAATCAGCAAAACGTCCTTATCTGCACATTTACTAAGCAGCTCGCCAACAGTAGACATATGTATCTCAACGACATCGATATTTTGGCTCCGATTTGGTGGTATATACACGCCGCACAGCAGAATAGTCGTTCCTCTAACAGTAGCCCTCACAGAAATTTGCTCCAGATTTTTCCCATTCACAGTCTCGATAATTGCGCTAGGGTGGCACTGCGCAACCGCAATCAACACTCCAGCAAAGCTGGATTTGTCGCTGTTGCAGGGATTACGATCGCAACGAAAAACGTTGAATGATGAACCAAAAAGTTGCAACGAGTTAATTCGGTCATCTAAGCCGGTTTCCGTTAAGATGATGATGTCTAGATTGCACTCACAGGTTGACAAGAAGAGCTCGTCGATTTTTGTCCGTAGGCCGCGCACGTTCTGATAGGCTATCCGGATTCCATTTTCATAGGTGACGTCATGCTGCAATACGGTATCATTCAATGCAGGAAGAATAAAACTGTCAGACAAATACTCGCCTCTGGCGGAAACCCGAAGGTTTCCACCGTCCACAGAAGTACGCAGTGAATTTAAAACATTTGGTCCGTCCTCGGCTGACGGGGTGAGTTTTTTGGCTGGTTAATAAACTCGCGAAACATCAATCCTGCAGGCCACGAAGAGGGATCCAGTGCTAATTCTTTCAGCGCAGGGTTTAAACCAACTTTATACGAAATAAACGACAAGCTGCTAACATCTTTATCCTTCGGTACAAGCCGTATAACTTCTATAGCATCTGATACATTCAAGCAATGAGAGACAATTTTTTGTACGTCACTGTTGGTTGCAAGCGGATTTAAACCAGACAAATAAAGCCAAAATTTGTTCGGTGCTGCAGCTGGCAGAATTGAAGGAACAGAGAGATCACTTAGACTTATGTCTTTTGTTCCACACTCAGAAACCACATGAATGGGTGGGTCACGTTCATCTCGACGACGTTTAGCACTACGTGTAGGCCAGATTAGAGCATCACACAAGGATGGAGTAAGAGCAAGTGGCTTAGGTTTAGAAGTAAAATCGTCGATTTTATTGCTTAATGCTTCGACAACACCGCACAATTGTTGAAATTGTGCAGCAAGATTAGGCATAGCGGGAACCTGTGGCTGGCATTGTGTTGTTTGCTCTATATAAGAGCTAATACTGCGACCTTTAAGCTCAGCCCGGCATGTTGAACAAATTAGTAATATTTTCCCAGCAGCAAAAGATTCTTTCAATCCACGAGCATTAATTCCACAGCACTGCTGATTTATATGTAGAAACGCCTCGCAAAAACCACAGCGTAGTGGCTCAAGATCGTTAATTTCGCATTTACATTCTCCACACTGTTTTTTATCCATTTCGTTTGATCGGTCTGCTTTGTTATCGAACAGTATATATTGTGGAGCGTATAGCTTGGTGCTATCGTAGATAAAGCAAAATTTCAGTTGCGTTTTTAGCGAAATAATCAGCCAAAGCAATCACGAATCTCGAATACTTCACAAAATAAAGTCACTAAGCAAGTTACACGGTACGTTATGAGCAAACTTGGTACAAAATCACTAAGTATCTTGCCAAAACAGTCAAAACCTCAGAGCAACGATAAACAAACGTCTTTAAGCTTCGACAAACAAACAAACAAATATAGTTGGTGGTGCAATGATTCTGTTCTCAAAAAGTTTTGAATGTATATTGCATATCATTAGACAGTTAACTGCAGTAGACGGAATTAGGCGTTATATAATAACATCGAGTCTACTTTTACAAAAAATAAATTGACACTCAGCACAACTGTTGGGTACTGAGAATTGAAAAATCAACATTTTCCACATGTTTTTAGCGTATATTTGGCAATAAATTTTACGATTTTGCTTGCTATTTCTAACTAATGGTTTAGCACAGTTTTAAGAAATAGATGTTCTATGAAAATCCGGTAGTCAATTAACCATTCCCTCAAAAGATAAACTTCTCAAAAACGCACAAACCTTAACCCACACTTTGAGTACATCCAAAATTTACTATTTACGGCATTTAATTCAATTGGTGGCAGTACGAAGTTTGCCGGGTCAGCTAGTTCTTCAATAAATTTGTTATGAGCCAAATGTCATTATTATTCAATGTATTAATACTTGAAATTATTGGGAAAGATCAGCACAAACTGCCATCACAGAAACGAAGCTATCAGCATGTAAGGTGTACCGGAATTGGCCCCAACTGGAATTTTCTCTCGTTTCTTCATATGGAAAAATAGTGTCTGTATGCAGCAAAACTATCAGCAAATCTCGGGTAATTTTTCATATAAATCTATGTGACAATGAGAGATTCTCTTCATGTCTCCTCTCTTCTGTTTTTTAACACATCAGCTTTACATGAATTGGTTGCCGGAGTTACTGGTTAGCTAAATGTGTTGAAAATTTGCTTTTTTATGCATTTATGTAGCCGTGAAAAGCGGAAGAGAGGAGACGCAAAGAGAATCTCTCATTGTTACATGGGTCTGTTTGAAAAATTACCCGAGAAATGTAATATGTTTAAAATGCATCCGTCTATTGATAGTCGAATAATTCGGGGTCAAAATTAGGGTATTTTATATAATCAAAATTCTATAGTTCCTAAACAAGCAAACATAGAGGTATACTATATTCAGCGAAGTTGTGTATTTTTACTGTTTGTACAACTTTGTAGTACATGAAAAAGTCATACAACAATTACAAAACGAGCTAAAATGGAAAAACTGGTATTACATATTCATGTACAATAAATAAGATTTTTCTATCTTCGCTGAAGAGATAGAAGGCTGCAGTCTTCAGCTCGGAAACTTTATGGAACACATCAATGTGTTATATTGTAACTGAAGAAAAATAATTTTTTTATTTCACTTTTAGGGGGATTAGTCAAAGTTTAAATTCTACCAGACAATAGAGCATTCAATTTCAAGAAACTCTTCCAAAGGTTCGATAAACCTAAAACCAGGTTTTCCTAGTCAAAACTCTTGTGCGCACGTTTTTTTTTTGGGCTATTGTGCGCGCGAGTAACCGTGTTGCAAAAGTTGGCGCGAGTGTTCGAGGGGTAATATCTTTTGACCGGTAAAACCAATTCTTCTGAAATTTTGCAAATATATTAACAGCATTAAAACCTCTAATTTGATGCCAAAATAATTTAAACTAGATAAATTATCTTAGATGAAATTGTTTAAAATTATTGTGAATTTTAATGTGTTGTATACGATTGCTCATAACTTTCAAATTAAACGACCAATCAAAAAACAAATCAATAGTGATCTATTAGGCTGTTTTACCTTTCAAATGAGATTAATAGCACATACATCGGTTTGATCATCTCTGAGAAACAGACGATAATTATTACCTTGTCAAAACAGGTTTTTTTAATATAATTTTTAAACTACTAATTTGTTTCCAATAAAACTTTGTGAAAATTTTAGCGTTAATAAGAGCTTTCATTTGGTAGTAAGGTCGTTGAAATCGGTCATGTAGTTCCGGAGAAAATCGTGTTACGTAATTTTTACATTTTTACTTATAACTTTCAAACGAAATGTCGGACCGCGAAACAATTCAATAGTGATATACTAGGCAATAATACCTTTCAAACAAAAGTAAAAGCGAACAAATCGGTTTAGCCATCTCCGAGAAGCAGGCGATAGAAAAGTTGCGACGCGCACATACACACACACACACATACACACATACACACACACACACATTGCTCAGTTCATCGAATCCTGTCGATTGGTACATGTGGCTTGGCCCTCCGGGCCTCGGATCGATTTCGTGTTTTTCGACCAATTTCTAAACCTTTGTTATAGTATAACAAAGGTAAAAATGTGAAAACTACAAAATTCGATTACCTCTAGAACCGCTCGACCAATTTCAAAAATTTTAGTATCAAGTGAAAGGTGAATATAGCCTCATATATTACTATTACTTTGTTATTTGATTGGATGTTTAATTTGAAAGTTATGAGTAATCGCGTACAACATAATAAAACCGTCATAAAAAAAATTCCTGCCTCCAAAACCCCCCACATGCCAAATTTAGTTACATTTGGTTGATTAGTTCTCTAGTTATGAGGAATTTTGTGCATATTTCATTTGTATGGGAGCATCCCCTTGTATAGGGGGGAGGGGTCATAATTTACCTCCTGAAGAGCGAGAGGTCTCAATGCACCATAAAAAAGAATTTGCCTCCCAAACCACCTGATTAGTTCTAAAGTTATGAGGAAATTTGTATTTTATTTGTATGGGAGCCCCCCCTCCTAAAACGGGAAGGGGTCCTAATTCATCATAGAAAAAATTCTTGCCTCCAAATTCACCCACATGCCAAATATGGTTCCAATTGATTGATTAGTTCTCGAATTATGAAGAAATTTGTAGTTCATTTGTATAGGAGTCCCCCTTCCTAAAGTGGAGAGGGGTCCTAATTCATCAAAGAAAAAATTCTTGCCTCCAAAAACCTTTACATGCCAAATTTGTTTCCATTTGTTTGATTAGTTCTCGAGTTATTAATTGTATTTCATTTGTTTGGAAGCCCCCTTCTTAAAGGGGAGAGGGGTCAGACAGACAGACGGACAGTCTGTCTGTCTGTCTGTCTGTCTGTCTGTCTGTCTGTCTGTCTGTCTGTCTGTCTGTCTGTCTGTCTGTCTGTCTGTCTGTCTGTCTGTCTGTCTGTCTGTCTGTCTGTCTGTCTGTCTGTCTGTCTGTCTGTCTGTCTGTCTGTCTGTCTGTCTGTCTGTCTGTCTGTCTGTCTGTCTGTCTGTCTGTCTGTCTGTCTGTCTGTCTGTCTGTCTGTCTGTCTGTCTGTCTGTCTGTCTGTCTGTCTGTCTGTCTGTCTGTCTGTCTGTCTGTCTGTCTGTCTGTCTGTCTGTCTGTCTGTCTGTCTGTCTGTCTGTCTGTCTGTCTGTCTGTCTGTCTGTCTGTCTGTCTGTCTGTCTGTCTGTCTGTCTGTCTGTCTGTCTGTCTGTCTGTCTGTCTGTCTGTCTGTCTGTCTGTCTGTCTGTCTGTCTGTCTGTCTGTCTGTCTGTCTGTCTGTCTGTCTGTCTGTCTGTCTGTCTGTCTGTCTGTCTGTCTGTCTGTCTGTCTGTCTGTCTGTCTGTCTGTCTGTCTGTCTGTCTGTCTGTCTGTCTGTCTGTCTGTCTGTCTGTCTGTCTGTCTGTCTGTCTGTCTGTCTGTCTGTCTGTCTGTCTGTCTGTCTGTCTGTCTGTCTGTCTGTCTGTCTGTCTGTCTGTCTGTCTGTCTGTCTGTCTGTCTGTCTGTCTGTCTGTCTGTCTGTCTGTCTGTCTGTCTGTCTGTCTGTCTGTCTGTCTGTCTGTCTGTCTGTCTGTCTGTCTGTCTGTCTGTCTGTCTGTCTGTCTGTCTGTCTGTCTGTCTGTCTGTCTGTCTGTCTGTCTGTCTGTCTGTCTGTCTGTCTGTCTGTCTGTCTGTCTGTCTGTCTGTCTGTCTGTCTGTCTGTCTGTCTGTCTGTCTGTCTGTCTGTCTGTCTGTCTGTCTGTCTGTCTGTCTGTCTGTCTGTCTGTCTGTCTGTCTGTCTGTCTGTCTGTCTGTCTGTCTGTCTGTCTGTCTGTCTGTCTGTCTGTCTGTCTGTCTGTCTGTCTGTCTGTCTGTCTGTCTGTCTGTCTGTCTGTCTGTCTGTCTGTCTGTCTGTCTGTCTGTCTGTCTGTCTGTCTGTCTGTCTGTCTGTCTGTCTGTCTGTCTGTCTGTCTGTCTGTCTGTCTGTCTGTCTGTCTGTCTGTCTGTCTGTCTGTCTGTCTGTCTGTCTGTCTGTCTGTCTGTCTGTCTGTCTGTCTGTCTGTCTGTCTGTCTGTCTGTCTGTCTGTCTGTCTGTCTGTCTGTCTGTCTGTCTGTCTGTCTGTCTGTCTGTCTGTCTGTCTGTCTGTCTGTCTGTCTGTCTGTCTGTCTGTCTGTCTGTCTGTCTGTCTGTCTGTCTGTCTGTCTGTCTGTCTGTCTGTCTGTCTGTCTGTCTGTCTGTCTGTCTGTCTGTCTGTCTGTCTGTCTGTCTGTCTGTCTGTCTGTCTGTCTGTCTGTCTGTCTGTCTGTCTGTCTGTCTGTCTGTCTGTCTGTCTGTCTGTCTGTCTGTCTGTCTGTCTGTCTGTCTGTCTGTCTGTCTGTCTGTCTGTCTGTCTGTCTGTCTGTCTGTCTGTCTGTCTGTCTGTCTGTCTGTCTGTCTGTCTGTCTGTCTGTCTGTCTGTCTGTCTGTCTGTCTGTCTGTCTGTCTGTCTGTCTGTCTGTCTGTCTGTCTGTCTGTCTGTCTGTCTGTCTGTCTGTCTGTCTGTCTGTCTGTCTGTCTGTCTGTCTGTCTGTCTGTCTGTCTGTCTGTCTGTCTGTCTGTCTGTCTGTCTGTCTGTCTGTCTGTCTGTCTGTCTGTCTGTCTGTCTGTCTGTCTGTCTGTCTGTCTGTCTGTCTGTCTGTCTGTCTGTCTGTCTGTCTGTCTGTCTGTCTGTCTGTCTGTCTGTCTGTCTGTCTGTCTGTCTGTCTGTCTGTCTGTCTGTCTGTCTGTCTGTCTGTCTGTCTGTCTGTCTGTCTGTCTGTCTGTCTGTCTGTCTGTCTGTCTGTCTGTCTGTCTGTCTGTCTGTCTGTCTGTCTGTCTGTCTGTCTGTCTGTCTGTCTGTCTGTCTGTCTGTCTGTCTGTCTGTCTGTCTGTCTGTCTGTCTGTCTGTCTGTCTGTCTGTCTGTCTGTCTGTCTGTCTGTCTGTCTGTCTGTCTGTCTGTCTGTCTGTCTGTCTGTCTGTCTGTCTGTCTGTCTGTCTGTCTGTCTGTCTGTCTGTCTGTCTGTCTGTCTGTCTGTCTGTCTGTCTGTCTGTCTGTCTGTCTGTCTGTCTGTCTGTCTGTCTGTCTGTCTGTCTGTCTGTCTGTCTGTCTGTCTGTCTGTCTGTCTGTCTGTCTGTCTGTCTGTCTGTCTGTCTGTCTGTCTGTCTGTCTGTCTGTCTGTCTGTCTGTCTGTCTGTCTGTCTGTCTGTCTGTCTGTCTGTCTGTCTGTCTGTCTGTCTGTCTGTCTGTCTGTCTGTCTGTCTGTCTGTCTGTCTGTCTGTCTGTCTGTCTGTCTGTCTGTCTGTCTGTCTGTCTGTCTGTCTGTCTGTCTGTCTGTCTGTCTGTCTGTCTGTCTGTCTGTCTGTCTGTCTGTCTGTCTGTCTGTCTGTCTGTCTGTCTGTCTGTCTGTCTGTCTGTCTGTCTGTCTGTCTGTCTGTCTGTCTGTCTGTCTGTCTGTCTGTCTGTCTGTCTGTCTGTCTGTCTGTCTGTCTGTCTGTCTGTCTGTCTGTCTGTCTGTCTGTCTGTCTGTCTGTCTGTCTGTCTGTCTGTCTGTCTGTCTGTCTGTCTGTCTGTCTGTCTGTCTGTCTGTCTGTCTGTCTGTCTGTCTGTCTGTCTGTCTGTCTGTCTGTCTGTCTGTCTGTCTGTCTGTCTGTCTGTCTGTCTGTCTGTCTGTCTGTCTGTCTGTCTGTCTGTCTGTCTGTCTGTCTGTCTGTCTGTCTGTCTGTCTGTCTGTCTGTCTGTCTGTCTGTCTGTCTGTCTGTCTGTCTGTCTGTCTGTCTGTCTGTCTGTCTGTCTGTCTGTCTGTCTGTCTGTCTGTCTGTCTGTCTGTCTGTCTGTCTGTCTGTCTGTCTGTCTGTCTGTCTGTCTGTCTGTCTGTCTGTCTGTCTGTCTGTCTGTCTGTCTGTCTGTCTGTCTGTCTGTCTGTCTGTCTGTCTGTCTGTCTGTCTGTCTGTCTGTCTGTCTGTCTGTCTGTCTGTCTGTCTGTCTGTCTGTCTGTCTGTCTGTCTGTCTGTCTGTCTGTCTGTCTGTCTGTCTGTCTGTCTGTCTGTCTGTCTGTCTGTCTGTCTGTCTGTCTGTCTGTCTGTCTGTCTGTCTGTCTGTCTGTCTGTCTGTCTGTCTGTCTGTCTGTCTGTCTGTCTGTCTGTCTGTCTGTCTGTCTGTCTGTCTGTCTGTCTGTCTGTCTGTCTGTCTGTCTGTCTGTCTGTCTGTCTGTCTGTCTGTCTGTCTGTCTGTCTGTCTGTCTGTCTGTCTGTCTGTCTGTCTGTCTGTCTGTCTGTCTGTCTGTCTGTCTGTCTGTCTGTCTGTCTGTCTGTCTGTCTGTCTGTCTGTCTGTCTGTCTGTCTGTCTGTCTGTCTGTCTGTCTGTCTGTCTGTCTGTCTGTCTGTCTGTCTGTCTGTCTGTCTGTCTGTCTGTCTGTCTGTCTGTCTGTCTGTCTGTCTGTCTGTCTGTCTTTATAACTATAGTTATAAATAGTTATAAAGGACGAGGCAGTGAGAATAGATGTTTAACGCGTAGTAAATGACTGAAGCATAGTAAGTCGAAACGTCCGCTGAAAACATTTTAGTTCTTATTTCTCACCGAAAAAGTCAACAAGAGTAATATATAGAATTTTACGGTGATAAACCCCAACAATAGACAGACAGACAGACAGGCAGACAGGCAGGCAGACAGGCAGACAGGCAGACAGACAGGCAGGCAGACAGACAGTCCAACTGGCTTGTTGTTATTACTATTACTTGTTGTTGTTATTATTACGGAACGAAAACCAGCCCACTGGTGAAGGCTGAATAATTGATATGAATGTGGCGTAGATACTAGAAGAATGCGTCAGACGATAGCTGAAGAGTAGTAGGCTGAAATGTTACGCAATATATTCATCAGTTTCATTATTTCACGGAAAATTTTCAACTAAACCTGAAGATAGTGATTTTGCGGTGACTTAAAATCAAAGGATTTCTAATTGTGTATACAATACTGTTTAGACTTACTGGTAACTGTCATTCGTTTGCGTTATGTTGCAATTTGCCCTAGGGAACCTATCTAGATAACCGTTAACGGCAGATTAGGTACTCAATTCGATTATCACTTTACGATCTCTCTTGATGAGACCTGAGTTCAATTATTCTCTTTTTGATCTTAATAAGTAAAATGTTACATTTCACATTCTGTAGACAGGATTCGAATCGCGGACCTACTGTGTTCAGTTAAAACGCGAAGTAAAGTTTCCGGTAGAACAAAAATCGCGATCGTAATTGCCAGAGTTAATACAGCGTGATTGCCACGAGTGGATGACACAATAGAGAGATCCCTTGCCACGCGGGATAGCGGTCGAGATCTGCTTTGTGTAGACGGTGGTGCTTATTGTAAAATTATTACAATACGGACAGTCGATAGCTACGAGTGAATAGGCTGATCGGACATTGTCAAGGTCTACTTTGTATGGACAGTATTGTGTGGTAGAGAACAGAACAGAAGCCACCGAAGCGAATCATTGTTCGGTCACATTATAAAGTGCTCCTCAGTGATCTATTTTTCGGGTGACGAAAAAAAGTGAGCCAGACGATTCGGTTTACGGTAGCGAGAGATATTTCACCGTCGGGAATATCTCTGCGGGTAGGATAAATCCACGTCGGGGATTATCCGAGTAGAATCCGTACGTAGATATTTCCATCGACGTCGGGGAAATATCGAGTCGAAAGTCGCCGGGCACGTGGCCGCGCGTAAAATAGTTGTGCCGCTGAAGAGTGATTTTATTCGTGCTGTTACTGGGTTATGTCAGTATCTGAGCAAGAAAAATTTGACGAAGCCTTGGATCGCGAAAGTGGAATCCTGTTGCCTCCTACAGTTACTGATCGTAAAGAGAAAGTGTCGTTAAAAGTGAACAAAATGGAGGTGGATCTTCAAACACAGATAGCCAGCCTTCGACATGAGCTGGATACATTGCGACAAAGTCAGAGCCGCGAACAACCCTCTACCAGGGTAGTCAGCTCAAATGGCCCACGGTTGCCCGACATCCGTGAACTCCGAGAGTATGTGACAGTATTTGATCCTAGTTCGCCGATCTGCGCTTCCGCCGAAATGTGAGTGAAATCAATTGACGATACGGGCCGTAGTTATGGTTGGTCGGACAACGTAAAGTTACACTGTGCACGATTAAATTTGGGTGGTTGTGCGAAGCTGTGATTGGAAGGATGTTTAGTTACGATACGAGACTGGGATAGTTTCAAAGAGGAAATAGTGAAAGGTTTTCCTACTAAGAAAAACCCAGTGTATTACCACAATTTGATGTCGGCGCGGAAGTGGAAACCCACTCAAGTGGTCGAAGAGTACGTATACGCGATGGCTGCTATGGGACGCAAGGGTGGTTTCACAGAGGATGTAATCGTAACCTACATCGTGAGTGGATTGAAAGCATTCCTGCAGAAATCCGGGTTGGCGGTAGGCAGAGTAGAAACCGTCCAACAGCTTTTAGAGCAATTACGCTGGGTGGATAATGTAGAAGCCGTATTCCCGTCGCCCAGTCGTAGTGGAGGAGCAAATGAAAGTATTACCGAGAGCAGTGGAAAAAAGTCGAAGCGTGGTGAGGAAGAACTAAACTGCTATCAGTGTTACGAAGTAGGACACGTTGTGAGAAAGTGTCCTAAAGTAAAATGCTTCAGGTGTTCAAAAGAAGGTCACGTCAAACGTGATTGTAAGGTGCTCTTGGGTGCGCGACACCCGAAATAAAGAAGGAGCCTAAGGTAACCAAGGAAACGAGCTTGATGAGAGTGATCAGTAAGCAAAGTTTGTTCCGGAAGACGGTTAAGCTGGCAGGTGAAATATTTGAGGCCCATGTTGATTCAGGTGCCGATCGATCAACGATTAGGGAGAAGTACAAGCACCAAGTGGGTAAAATTTCATCGTGTCATTTTCTGCTGCAAGGATTCGGCAAAGCTGAAAAACTAAAAGTGACGGAGATGGTAACGATGAAGATGCGCGTTGACGAAATCGAGTTGGATGTTTCGTTGGCCGTAGTACCGGAGTGGGCGCAGGATTGCCCAGTGATTATTGGCAAGGACATTATCGAACGGGAAGCCCAGTTAGCTTCGAGGTACGACGCTGGTCTAACAAGCCAGTCGTCTTATGTTCGAATCTCGGCTAGGCGGTGCTTGCTAGTTAGAGTCAGTAGGATTGTTGCACTGGCCCCGTAATTTTCCTGTACTCTAACAGCCGGCTGCGAAATCTGTCGATAAAGAAGGATAATGTCTAAAGACGGTATAAACCCATGGCTTTGTTTTGCTTATCGAACGGGATGATCTGGTTATGGTGAAAAGAAAGGCCGAAGTCAAATTTGAATGGGACGATGCAAATCGTTGTGACACAGCCAGTGATAGGTCATCGGAAGATGAACCGGAAGTTGCCAGCATCTATAAAATAGATTGGTCGGCTGGTAATGACATAGATCAGGAGATGGTAAATAGCGAAGGGAGCCCGGAGAGTTCCCAAAATTTACAGGAGTACGATTTTGAATTGCAACCCCGAAGCGATCCAAAATTGACCGAGATCATTGACCAGTTGGACAAGGATCCGCGGACGGACGAAGACCGTCAAGCGCAACAGTGCTACTTGCTAGAAAATTATCGGCTTTATCGATTAGTGGACGGCGTAAAATGTTGGGTGATTCCTGCTAAAATACGTTGGCGGGTGGTAAAAAGCTTTCGTGACGATCGCGAGCATTTTGGTGAAGAAAAAGTGCTTCAAATGATGAAAGAACAGGTCTGGTTCCCCAAGATGAGAAAATACATTCGGGCATACATTGCGGCTTGCCCAAAGTGCGCGTTTCATAAAGGGAAGGTTGGACACGAGGAGGGGTTTCTACAGCCCATTCCCAAGACTCCGATACCGTTCCATACGGTTCATTTGGATCATTTAGGACCATTTTTGCGTTCATCCAAAGGCAACGAGCACTTTCTGGTTTGCATTTGTGGTTTCACGAAATTTATTTTAATAAAGGCGGTTAAATCGACACAAACGGATCCAGTCTTGAACGTGATGAATGAAATTTCGAGCATTTTTGGCCTACCAGCTCGCGTGATCACCGATCGCGGGACAGCATTCACTGCGAAAGCGCTTCAGAAGTACTGCGGAGATAACGGGTTGCAGCATTTGAAGGTTGCTGTGGGTACACCTCGGGGAAACGGTCAGGTGGAGCGTAGTAATAAAACTATTCTCACAGCACTACGCAGTCTGATTGACGTAGATGATCGAAAATGGGACGAGAAAGTCAAGCAGCTACAATTTGCGATCAATAATGCCCCTAATTCTACAACTAAAGTTACACCTGCATCACTGGTACTAACATTTAAGCCACGTGATTATATTTTCAATGCGCTAGTGGTTGCGCTGCACGATGAAGGGGAGCACGTCGTGAATGACCCAGAGGATCTACGGAACAGTGTTGTCAACGCTATTCGACAGGGACAAAATCAACAGAAGAAATATTTCGACAAGAGGAGAAAAGAAGCTGAGCATTATGAGCTTCATGACCTCGTATTAGTTAAAAAGGATCAATTCGTACCGGGCGGGAGCAGAAAGCTAGAGCCGCGGTATGAAGGGCGATTCATCATAACGAAGGTGTTGGCGAACGACCGCTACCAGATCGAAAACATTCCGGGAAGCGACCGAGCTGGGAGAAAATTTTAGACCAAGTTTTCGGCGGATAGAATGAAACGCTGGTGCTCAGTCGCCGATTTGGACGAAGCAGGCGATGATACGGAGAACGAGGAGGAATAGATGATACTAACCATTGATGATTTATAACTCAATTATATTTGATTTTTGTAGTAGATTAGAGTTCTAGTTTCGGTTAGATTTAAGATGAGGACATCTTTTGATCTGGATGTCCGAACTGTTGCAATTTGCCATAGGGAACCTATCTAGATAACCGTTAACGGCAGATTAGGTACTCAATTCGATTATCACTTTACGATCTCTCTTGATGAGACCGGAGTTCAATTATTCTCTTTTTGATCTTAATAAGTAAATTGTTACATTTCACATTAATTACTATTTTAACCTGTCGTGAATTGTTCTTCCTATATTGGGCACGATACTTTTACTATTGGCTTGATTTCAATTGTGCTACTTTTTATTGGTTTGTATTCGTGATATTTGTTTGTGTTTGTGCCTGGTCCTGCGTTTCTGTGTTAGTGTTTGCCTGTGTGGTTGTTTTTCTACTATTTTGTTATAGTATGTTTAGTATTCCCGTATAACATATGTTGATTCCATCTGTGTCGGTGCGTTTGTTGATGTTGTTCGTAGTCATTATATAACATACTTCCAGTATCGGTAATCGTGTTGGTTTGTTGCTGTGATCCAGAATTGATGCTTGTTCTAAGTCGAATCGGTGGTTTGTGTTGATGCAGTGGGTGATCATAGCTGTTTTTTCCTTCAGCTTTTCAAGTTGTATTTGTCTTGTAGTTTGGTCCTGTATTTGTACGATTTTTTCTAGTTTGTTTGTATCCGATTTGTGCCCAGATAATCTTGTTTTTAGTTTGTTGGTTGTTAGTCCAACGTAGGATATAATAGAGTGGGCAGCCGTCAACTCAACCTCTCTGATAGTTTCACCGTAGACTTCCAAGGTGATATCGTCCGCAAAGCCGACAATCACCACCCCTACCGGGAACTTTAGCTTCAACACCTCGTCATACATGACGTTCCACAACACCGGGCCCAGTATGGAACCTTGCGGAACTCCTGAGGTGATTGGAACGCATTTCTGACCCTCCTCCGTGTTGTAGCATAGCACACGATTCTGGAAATAATTTGCCAGAATTCTGTACAGCAACAACGGCACTTAGACGTTCCGAAGCGAGCTGGCTATGGAGTCCTAGCTAGCGCTATTAAACGCATTTCTCACGTCGAGCGTGACAACTGCGCAATAACGAATACCTGTCCTCTTGGGCTTGATTGCCACCTCGGCTGTCTTAGTGACAGACAAGATTGCATCCACCGTAGATTTGCCTTTCGGAAACCGAATTGGTTCCTTGACAGACCGTTTGTACCCTCCGTGTACAGTACGAGTCTGTTAAGGATAACCCTCTCCAGCACCTTGCCGGCAGTATCGAGTAGACAGATCGGCCTATATGACGAGGGGACACCCGAAGGTTTTCCCGGCTTCGGCAACAGGACCAGGTTCTGTCGCTTCCATCTGTCCGGGAAGTGGCCAGCTTCCAGGCATCTATTCATTACTGCCCCGAATAATTCGGGAGCCTCTAGAATAGCCGTTTTAATGGCCATAATCGGGATACCGTCTAGCCCCGGTGCCTTGCTCACCTTTAGGAATTTAGCGATATCAATGAGTTCCTCGTTCGTAACCGTCACTTCCTCTCCGACTTCCAAACTGCCGTCGCCCACGTTACTTTGGATGTTCGGCTGGGAGGCCGACCATCCTACACTATGGTCTGAGATACTGGAACGTCGGCCGTGGGACGACTCAGCGGCCTGGGGCCAGGGCCTTGGCTCGTGGCGCGGAAAGAGGCCCTCGATGATCCGCTTCGGCATCTCTGACGATTGCTCAGCGGGTGCCATCACGCCCTTGGTCTTTGCCATTACGACCCTGTAGGCATCACCCCACGGGTTCGCATTGGCACTAGCACATAACCTTTCAAAGCAGTCTCGTTTACTAGCTTTTATCCCGCTGCAGCAACAAGTGCTACTCGACATTCAGCCCTGCCTTCATCCGAACGAGCTCTTTGCATAATTCTCCTCGCACGAAAGCACGCTCCGCGGAGTTTCGCTATTTCATCTGTCCACCAGTAAGCCGGTGACATACCTAGGTCGACTTTTCCTAGGCATGGTAGCGTCACACGATCGCGACAGTACCTCAACGTTGATGATCAGCGTTCGGATCGGGCATACCGCGATCCAGCCACGTAGCCAGAGGTGGGGGCCAGGAGCCATATCCTAGCTCCTAATACATTATATACATATCTTACTGCCTAAAAATATAATACATCACAATACCTTTAATGTATTGTAGTTCTAAACGCAAAAATATGCATATAAAACAGTTAAAATCAAAATTGGGCCCCCGGCCCCCCCCCCTTCTGGCTACGTGGCTGCCGCGATCACCGCACTCTCTCCGGATCGCTTCCACAAATACTTCGGGATCGAAGTATGATGTCTTCCATCCACGGGTGGTTGGAGTGTTGACCCTACTCGCCACCTGCCGCCTCGTTATCTGACCGACACCATAGCGGACCGCCTGATGGTCACTGTGAGTGTAGTCATTGTCTACCCTCCAGCCTCCTATCAGACCAGGACTGCCGAATGTAACGTCGATGGTAGACTCCGCACCGTTCCTACTGAAGGTACTTGTGTTGCCAACGTTGGCCAGATCTACGTTAAGCTTTGCCAGAGCTTCAAGCAGAATCCGACCCCTATGGTTCGTGCGACGACTTCCCCACTCTACCGCCCAAGCGTTAAAGTCGCCCGCCACAACCAGTCAGCACAACTGGTACTCGGTCTACCATCCGCGTAAACTGCTCGATCGACCAACTCGGCGGAGCATAACAGCTGCAGTAGAACACTCCACCCACTTTGGCAACCGCAAGTCCCTCGTCTGCAGTTGACACAACCTCCTGAACCGGGAACCTGCTTGTCGTCCATATAGCCGCCGTCCCAGACCTATCCGAGACCCAGTTGCCGTTTCCGGCAGGGACGCGATATGGATCCGAGATTATGGCAATGTCCATTGCTGACTCAGAAACTGCTTGGTGTAACAGCTGCTGAGCCGTGCTGCAGTGGTTCAGGTTGAGTTGTGTCACTTGCACTATGAACGTGGCTTAGTCGCTGGCACACCGGCCGGGCACTTTGGACCTCCCGTTACGTGCTTTGCGTCCCGTTTACCGGTACAGATCAGGCACTTGGGAGGCTCCGCGCAGTCCTTTGCTTTATGGCAAGCACTGCCACATCTCCTGCACAACTGGCTCCTATCTGGCCCCGATTTCCTATTTCCACTAAGGAACGTATCCCGGATGGTACCACGAGGAGGTAGAGATAGGAGTTGCTAAATAAGAGGCTGTAGAACTTCATGGTAGTTCTGGAGCGCATTATTCTACCATTTACCATCCCATTCTGTACCTTGGTGACAAAGAAATGTATGTCACTTGAGTTTCACTTGCAGTTGAAGGGGACGCGACTCGAAAAGATCTCTGAGCCAGAACAGAGGCCGGACAGACCTTCTTGGCAAAGTCGAGGATCCATTGGTTAGAATACTCCGCACTTTCGTTTGTAACATTACGGTTCCGCATGTGTCTAGCGGTGCTCTAAAGTGCGCTCATCGCTGTTTCTCTCGACAATCCGTTCACGAACCGGCGCCAATATCCGTGTTTTTTCGCTTTTATTAAGGTCTTCAGCTGCCTCTCAAGTACCTCGTACTTTCTGAGCAGATCTACCGAACTGTGTTTTCGAAAGTCTGTATACGCCAAAGACTATATCTGTATCTGTATATGATATCTGTAGTGTATCTGTAGATATCTGCAAAAAACTTCGTATTTCTTTTCAGGAACCCCAACATTGCGTATGCCTTAGCCGTAAAAGCAGAGATATGTTCTAGGAATCTTAGTTTGCTATCAATCAGAATTCCCAAATCCTTCACAGTTGTCTTTCGTTCCAAACTGATTGCTGCCATGATGTAATCAACCTGGTAAATGATATTATGCAGCATTTATTCACGTTTGCTTCCATTCCGTTCAAACTGCACCAATCCATAAGTGTATTGATGTCCGTTTTGAGTGCGCAACAATCTGTCAACGTCGTGATTGCTCGGTAAAACTTTAGATCGTCAGCGTATAATAATTTTGGAGACATTAATTTCCAACATAGATCGTTGATAAATAAAACGTATAGCAATGGTCCCAGGACGTTGCCCTGAGGTACACCGGACTGAATTTGGAATGAGGTAGAGCAGATACCACAAACCTTCACAGTTGAGCTGCGACCCGTAAGAAAAATTTCTGTTTTATTTGTATGAGAGTCCATATCCCCCTACTACAGGGGTGAGGGGTCTCTATCATAAAATAAATTCAAGACTCAAAAATCTCCTACATGCTAAATTTGGTTCCATTGGCTTGATTAGTACTCAAATTATAAGGAAATTTGTATTTCATTTGTATGGGAGCCCCCCCTCTTAAAAGGGGAAGCGGTCGTAATACACCACAGAAAAAAATTCTGCCATCTAAAACTCCCACATGCCAAATTTGGTTCCATTTGCTTGATTAGTTCTCGAGATAAGAGGAAATTTGCATTTCATTTGTATGGAAGCCCACCCTCTTAAAGGGGAGATGGGTCATAACTCGCTTTCTAAAGAGGAGAGGGGTCTCAATTCACCATACAAAAAAAAAACTTGCCTGTAAACCACTTACATGTCAAATTTGGTTCCATTTGCTTGTTTAGTGCTCGAGTTATGAAGAAATTTGTTTTTCATTTGTATAGGAGCCCCCCCTCCTAAAGTGGGGAGGGGTTCTAATTCACCATAGAAAATATTCTTGCCTACAAAAACACCCACTTGCTAAATTTGGTTTCATTTGCTTGATTAGTTCTATAGTTATGAGGAAATTTGTATTTTATTTGTATAGGAGCCCCCCTCCTAAAAAGGTAAGAAATCCTAATTCATCATGGAAAAAATGGTTGCCTCCAAAAACTTCCACATACCAAATTTGGTTCTATTTTCTTGATTAGTTCTCGATTTATGAGGAAATTTGTATTTTATTTCTATAGGAGCCCCCCCCCCCCCTCCTAAAGTGGGGAGAGGTAATAATTCATCATAGAAAAAATTCTTGCCTCCAAAAACACCTGCATGCCAAATTTGGTTCCATTTGCTTGATTACTTCTCGGGTTATGAGGAAATTTGTATTTCGTTTGTGTAGAAGCCCCCCCTCCTAAAGTGAAGAGGGGTCCTAATTCATCATAGAAAAAAATTTTGTCTCCAAAAACACACACATGCCAAATTTGGTTCCATTTGCTTGATTAGTTCTCGAGTTATGAGGAAATTTGTATTTCATTTGTACAGGAGCCCCCCCTCTTAAAGTGGGTAGGGGTCCTAATTCACCAAAGAAAATTTCTTGCCCTCGAAAACCTTCTCATGCCAAATTTGGTTCCATTTGCTTGATTAGTTCTCGAGTTACGAGGAAATTTGTATGGAGCCCCCCCCCCCTCTTAAAGAGGAGAGGAGTTATAATTCCCCTTATAAAGAGGGGAGGGGTCTCAATTTACTCAATTTAAAAAACACCCACATGCCAAATGTTGTTCTATTTGCTTGATTAGTTCTCGAGTTAGGAGGAAATTTGTATTTCATTTGTACAGGAGCCCCCCCCCCCTCTTAGAGTGGGAAGGGGTCCTAATTCACCGTAGAAAATTTTCTTGCCCTCGAAAACCTTCACATGCCAAAGTTGGTTCCATTTGCTTGATTAGTTCTCGAGTTATGAGGAAATTTGTATTTCATTTGTATAGGAGCCCCCCCTCCTAAAGTGGGGAGAGGTTCTTATTCATCATAGAAAACATTCTTGCCTCCAAAAACACCTACATGCCAAATTTGGTTCCATTTGCTGGATTAGCTCTCGAGTTATAAGGAAATTTGTATTTCGTTTGAATAGGAGCCCCCCCCCCCTCTTAAAGTGGGGAGGGGTCCCAATTCATCATAGAAAAAAATTTTGTCTTCAAAAACACACACATGCCAAATTTGGTTCCATTTGCTTGATTAGTTCTCGAGTTATCAGGAAATTGGTATTTCATTTGTACAGGAGCCCCCCTCTTAAAGTGAGGAGGGGTCCTAATTCAACATAGAAAATTTTCTTGCCCTCGAAAACCTTCACATGCCAAATTTGGTTCCATTTGCTTGATTAGTTCTCGAGTTATGAGGAAATTTGAATGGAAACCCCCCCTCTTAAAGGGGAGAGGAGTTATAATTCCCCTTATAAAGAGGGGAGGGGTCTCAAATTACCCTAGAATAAATTCTTGTCACC